>NW_024539320.1:0-140966 GCF_016758775.1 Suillus clintonianus
GTCGTAGATTTCATCGTTGATTTCAATGTATGAATCAACTAGGCATAGCCATTGGGAAAATTTCTCTCTGTCTCCGGAAAAGTCAGGGGGGTATCCAATTTTTCGTTCAATGGGTTTGTCTCCTCTTCCTGCCATAGTGGATACTTGAGGTTCAGGTTCTTCTGGTTCTTCAGGTTCCTCGTCGTAGTCTTCTTCTTCTTCGTCGTCAAGATCAAGCGGTGGAGCGTCAGGGATTTCTTCGTCTTTGTCAACAGGTGGGTTCTGGGAATGTTCTTGTTGCGATGGTTCTTGGTTCTGGGATAATCCTTCCTCAAACGAACTATATCCTATTGGTGATGCAATGACCCCTCTGGTTATAGCGGATGGTCCTGCTAATAAGGATGAGAACGGGTTCTGAGGAGTCTGGGTGGGAGTTTTTTGTGTTCTGGGGTATGGGTCTCCTCCTAGGATTCCTCTGGCGGCGTGTCTTGCCTTAGCCGAGGTTACCTGTTGAGAAGACATCTTGTCTTTCTTGTCCTGGGTTCAGGGTTTCTGGATGAGTGGGTCCCTCGATGATAGAGGGGTTCAGAGAAACTTGAATCTTTTGTTACAACTTGGATAGTTCTTGCGTAACTAATCCAATAAAGGATTTCTTCGTGTTACGACATTTGGTTCAGACACTTGAGGGGCTCTCCCTCTAAGTGAAGTTCAAGTATAGACTAGTCTCTATAAGAGCTAGATCAGAATCGAGTATCTTCCTTAGAAGATGATCAAGTATCAGAGAGAACCAAGTAGATTCAAGTTGGAGAATACAAGCGTAACTACTGCGGTATTTATAATGGGCAGGGGAGGCATGGACCAAGCCGACTATGGAAGTGAAAGGAGTCAAGAAGAATGTCAAAGAACTATCTGGAATGTTCATGCTGTGCATGTTGATAAGCAGTCAGAGATAACAAGAATAGATGGAAGTATCTAGAATGTTCATGCTGTGCATGTTGATAAGCAGTCTGAGATAGCAGGAATAGATCGGAGAAGCATGATGATGAGAAAAATGATGGGGCCGCTGTAACAGACCCCTCTCGAACAAGACCTTCTCGACGAGGAGAGTGGTCAAACTTGTGATGCAGAGGGTGAGATGGACACGTCTGGTGTTGCTGATGAGGTCGATGAAGCCAAAGAAGCACACGATCGTGAAGTCATACGGTCTGTCCGCCAGCAAGCAATTGCAACTGCAAAGGCAGCCGACATCACAATGACCTTGTTGGAAGAGCGCGAAGCACTAGGGATGTTTCCCAAGGTTAACTTTCTTTTAGTGTTGTACTACTACATGATATTCACATTTCTACTAGATTGCTGGCCTCGCCCGTAAACTGCACGACAATGCTACTTTACAGGACAAATTCGAGAAGATTGTCATATTCAAGCGTGGCGAAGATGTTCACAAACGTCGTCTTGATCGCCGCGTCCCCATGCGCTGGAACTCCGACTTCGCATGTCTTAGTGCCCACTTGTTTTTCAAAGACGAGGTTAAAATGTTTACCACATCTGAGAACAAGATGAGTGATTATGCACTCACAGAGTCGCAGTGGGGACTTGTGGACCATCTTGTACCTGTTCTCGAGGTCAGGTCATTTTCATTGATTCACAAATGTTGCTAATACGAGGCTCTAGCTTTTTAACGACCTTACAAATCTTTTCTCGAAAGCGGAGGTCCCATTAATATACAAAGTCGTTCCTATGCTGGAAAGTCTTGAACACTCTCTGGACCGTGTTTACAACGCAAACGATGATTCACCGCCCGTCGTTCGCATTGCTGCCAAAGCAGCACTTCAAGTTGTTGGCAAATATTATGCCCTGACAGATGATAATGAGGTGTATCGAATTGCTATTGGTGAGTGTTGAATTAAGTGCGAGAACCTTACTGACTTGTACCAGTAATGTGCCCCCATAAAAAATTTGACTGGTTTGACCGGAACCCAGATTGGCGCGAGAGTGACCGCGAGGAAGCAAAATGTATTGTTCGTGCACGGTGGGCTGAATCTTATGCGACACTCGCACCACTAGTCCCAACCCAGACTCCAAACCCACCTGTCTCGCAGCTCCGCCGCACTTCGAGTAAATGGGCTGCCCACAGTCTGAGTGACAAAGAGGACGGAAACGATAATTTCACTTGCCCGGATTCCATCGATGCCTACCTCGATTCCCCACGCATATCAAAGACCGAGCTCAATGCTGCAGGCGGAGTTCTTCAGTATTGGGACAATGCCCGCGCTACTCGACCTCGCCTAGCACAAATGGCACTTGACTTTTTGTCAGCACCTGGTATGATGACTCACAAGTGCTTGTACCCACTACTAGTACTGACACTCGTATAGCTTCTTCAGTCGACGCTGAACGGGCATTCTCCAGTGGCCGTCTGCAAGTCAACCACCTTCAGCACGGCATCAGCTCGCAGACCTTCAAGGCACAGGTCGCCATTGGATCTTGGCTCGATACACCACTTATGCCCGATCTCAGTGTCGCTACGACAATCATGCGAAAGAAAATGGGACGGGTGAAGGGAAAAGAGAAGGGATCAGAGAAGGACACAATTGACATCGACTCTGATTAATTTTTTTTCATATTTTATACATGTGTTCTCGTACCTACGCTATACACTACCTTCACCCGGGTGACCCGTGCCACCTGCGGATCCACCCACGGATCCACCCACACCCATGATAGTCTGACCCGTACAGGTGCAGGTAGGCATTCAGAGTGCCACCTACCCGCGGATTGGGTACGGGTGCCACCCGGGTGGACCCATGTCACACCCTATCCGAGCAATTGAGCTTCAGCTTGAAGGAGTGTGTTTGGCCTAATGGATTTCATTTGTACGTGGGTGTTTTTTCATAAGCGTCCCATCCAGTAGAGTGTGACAGCAAGCTGAGTCTGGATGGGTGTTTGAGAATTGTGTGAATTATTATAGAATACAGGATGGTCTTCGATTAAATCAAGTAACACCTCGAAAACCGTAGGGGAAATTCGAAGCATGTTGGTAAAGCGGTCGTGGTCAGATGGACTTTTGGCATATTCCCAAGCAAGGTGTAAACTACCCGCTTTCGCGGCAATGGGGGATCGTCCTTGTAGGTAGCGAGTTTGCCGGATCGCGAGAATGCAAGATATGTCACAGTGCAGCTGCTGTGCTGCTTCTTCTACAGTCTCTGCAGGGTGAAATAAGATACGAAGGACAATAAGGATGAGGTATGAGCGCAGGTATTGCTCGTGCAATGTGTGACGAGCCATCTGTGATATGTTTATTGCACAAGCCTTCAATGACTACCTTAGCATTGTATTATATAATACAGATATGTACAAAGCGGGATGGCGTTGCTGTGCGGGGGGTCGTAGGCGTGGGCGGTGGGCGTGGGCGACATGTGCGCCCCCGAACTTTGAGCGTCCCTATTGGCCCACCGGGTGACTGTGACTCAAAAGTGGAAATAGACCAAACTTTTGCGGCAGCGGCAGCACAGCAGCTCCGGGTTTCGTATCACGACCACAGCAGGCGCGGCAGGAGTCAGGACCGCGTCAAAATCGATAGGCCCGAAACCCTCTGGCAAGTGCCACATCATCAGCTGACAAGCTGCAACAAAAGTTGTACAAAAGATGTTGCGCACTTGACGCCTTGTAACAGAAAAAGTCGTTATACTCATGGCAGAATACACTCCCGATTCCTTCAAAATCCTGCTAGGAAAACTTGTCAAGACTCCCGAGTATTTCACTCCGGAAGACCTGAAACTCGCACTTCATCATCTTTTCACCCCCGATGCTGCCCTTCCCGCACAAATAGGTGCATTCCTTACTGCCCTCCATATAGGAAGAGTGGAAAGACGCCCAGAATCCCTCGCCGCGGCTGCTGAAGTCCTGAGAGAGCGCGCGTTACAAGCAGCCATCGAAGATGGAGACACAGATTTTGTTGTTGATATCGTTGGAACTGGAGGAGATGGTCATAACACGTTCAACGTCAGTACCACAGCAGCCGTTGTTGCTGCAGGCGCAGGCGCTAGAGTGATCAAGGTAGGATTAATCTGTATCTGCTGCAGCAACCTGGCCGATGAGTCGAACAACAAGCATGGAAGCAAGGCTTCGACATCTTCATCTGGATCAGCGGATCTTCTGCAATCCCTCGACTGTTCATTTAGTGCCCCTTCACCAGGCACTCCCCTTCCCATATCTAAGGTGCCATTCACCTTCATCCTCGCGCCTCATTACCACCCTGCGCTCGCTATGATTGCACCATACCGCAAGTCCTTGCCCTTCAGAACCCTCTTCAATATCCTTGGACCCCTTATAAACCCTGCACGTCCACGAGGCATGGTATCGGGTGTGGCTGAGCGCGAGCTCGGTCCTACGTTTGCTAAATCCTTGCGTGACGGCGGGGTCGAGCGCGCTTTCGTGGTTTGTGGAGCTGAAGGACTTGATGAGATCAGCTGCGCAGGTGACACACACGCGTGGCAATTGGTGGATGGCACGATTACCGAAATCACACTACACCCAGAGCTTTTCGGACTGAATGTCCATCCGCTTTCATCCGTGGCTGGCGGAACGCCGACAGAGAATGCAGGGACGTTCAAGGCGCTCCTCAACTCGGGTAATGACATACCAGTGTCATTGACGCCCGTTCTGCACTTTGTGTTGTTGAATGCATCGGCGCTTCTGGTTGTTGCTGGTTTAGCTTCGGACTTCAAAGAAGGGGTTGCGCTAGCGATGAATAGTATAACTTCTGGAAGTGCATGGGATGCACTTTTAGCGTTTCGGAATGCTGGTAGGGAGGCGGTGAAGGAGACCAACGAACTTGGAAAAGGGAGAGCTTGATGCGATTATTAAGATACCCGCCCCCACACACGTGCGTTATCAAGTTCTTCCTATCAATGTATTCGATATCTCTTGCAAAGTTTGCCATTGTAATCAGATGCTTGAGACAACAATCTTGTTAAACGTTAACCCTAATGATTTGCTGAATAGAGTGAACCGCGCGAGGTATCGACCAACAACATCGATGATTGGTAAAAAAAAAATCGACCCAGAAACTGTGGTTCTTGCATATCGATACGTTCAGTGTGTATCCCAACCAATGGATCCTTTACCTCCCTTTAAATTGACTCACCCTTGCACTGAGCTACATTGAGCGGCCCGAATCTGCAGTTAAGCCTATCATATTACTGTGATGCTGACTCGGAGGACTTTCTCTCTGACTCTGAATCGGAACAGACACGGTCCAAAGCGTTTAGCTAGATGATAATAATACAATGATGATAATAAGTACGCTAATAAGCAGGGAGTTTTCTCCTGACCCCCTAGTCCAAACACGGTCACGTGCTGCATTGTGCCGCGCGTCTATTTGTCTAATGCCTGCCTCTAACAAATATTTGCTGCAACGCGTCAAACTACCACTCAGCGAGAGGGCTTCTAAGGAGAATACGCTTTGAACATCAACGTTTTATCTATTTGCCTTTAAACCTCCCACAGTCAGTGTACATGCATTCGACGCTGTCGAGCCACGCAGTGAAATTTTTGAAATCCATGGGCCGGCCCATACCCACATAATGCCATAACTGGTATTGCGACTCTTGCCCTCGACAATGCGCTCTCGACCCATGTAAGAGGATCTCCACCTTGCAAGTTACTGTCAAATCATAGTACGTTTACTTTGTGTACTCCACTAGTTGGTCTCTACTCATCTAGCGCCGCAGAAACCAGAAGTCCGATTAGTCAAGCTGTCGGGCTGCAGAGCTCTCATCACCTGGATGCTGTATTCACAGTAGTGCGATCTATTGAGGTGAGTGAAGCTTGAAGCTTGAAGCTTCGCAGTCCACAGTCGGTTAATCTTTGTCTAGGATGAATATGGAGAATATTTTGCCATGTAGACCTTTTCAGCCCAAAGTTTCCCCCCATTTGCTGATGCATTATTGGCAGATCCCTCGCGATTCCAGTCCTTAGCAGCTGAGGCTGCAGAAGCGCTTCGCATAGCGGAGAAAGCGAGGATCGCAGTTGTCGTCTCCTCTGGAGGCGGCAAGTTAACGCTCACATTTGGTCGGACCAGATCAGTCGTAGTTGCACACCAGATGGATGCATACTATGAAGCGGTCCGTAGTTTCTCAGGCATGTTCTACGCTTATGAAAGTTGGCTACTGCTGAGCAGATAGCCGATAGGATTTCTTCGTTGGAACATGGCGTTCACGCTTTTTTACTATTGCAGTTCTTTCGGGTCAAACTATCTCGACATATTATCGAAGGTGGGTTCATTACCGTCTTTATTAGCTGCCACTTGATTATGTACTGCGTTCAGAATTCCGACTATGATTCAAATTTCATGCCGCCTTGAGGTACTATGACTATATCAGAACATCTAAGAACATCTGCCTCTTTCGTCGCCGCCTTATTCGACATAGGTCTTAATCCGTGAGTCATATAGCCTATCGTGCATCGCTGAGAATAGCACAACCACGGTCTCAGTTGTACAATTCTACCTCATGTTGGGCATTTTCTGGCACGTGTTGCTGCAGGAGTAATCGGCAGCTGCACGAAGTCGGCCATCGGGCTATAATTATTTGTCCCCTGTCCGAATATTTGCTACTCAGTTGTCATATTTTCGATCTAAGCGTATCCAAGCTGGACTCATCAAAAATATTCCGTGTAGGTGGTACGGATTGAGCAGATTGTTGTCGGGTTATTCAACCCTCCCCGTCATGCTCTCGAACCTTGATGGGGCGCAAATCGAGGATCGATTCATTGGTACGCAACGCTCCACGTGTTGCAGGCAGCCGAGACTGACAAGAGGGACAAGCATTGATGCGGTTATCTTCTGCTTTGGCCTCAGTGCTTTCTTCTAGGCGCCAACAACGCAGTAATTTTTAGGTAACATAGGTCATTGGCTACCGAGTTTGACATTAACGTTTGTAGTGTATCTATGAATACCGTATCGCGCCTGGACGCCGTGCCATGTTGTCTGTAAGACATAATTATGCTTGCTCTATGGACACAACTAACATGTTTTAATACTCTTTGTCGGTTAGGTGGTGGGGACGCGTTTGGGGATAAAGGTCTTCCTCCAACACTGGGCTTCTGATTTTTCGATGGCATGACATGCTAGCGGTTTGCCTTCTTATGTGACTTCACCGCAAGCGCCAATGTGTTTTTTGCTATTTAAGTTGTGAGATGTAGACATCCGGCTGCGTTCGGGTGTCTGTAGGATCTCTCAAAATCTCCTGATTTGGAGGATTCACCTGATCATGATCCAGACTTTCGAATGCTAACTCTCGTGTATCGCAATGTCATCAAAGGCGGCTACAGACTCTGTACGTAAAGTCATTATGTGTGGTTGTCTTGTGCTCATTCTCCTTCCATCGAGACTTTTCGTTTGCCTTTCCTGATTTACCATGCACGTAATGATTGTGCATGTCTGATAGCAAGCAGCACGGGCTCTGGTATTACTCAACAGCCCTTCCCCAATATGACCTTACGCTACGAGTCCTGAACTCTTAGATGGTTAAATTCACTTCTTTTCGAATGAGCAAGCTTATATATAACAGTGGTCGGTCCAGGTAAGTTTCGTTCACTGTGAAAAACATGACCTCTCCCGCTGAAACGAATGTTTGTTCAGCAACGATTAAACCTACTCCATTATCGCTTTCCACAGCACAGACAGATCGGACATTCTCGAAAGACTTCCGATACCTTCCCATTCCGAGACGACTCCGTTATGACCTTGACAAGCCTTTCCACTTCGGAATGTTACTCAACGTATCTTTTGGCATAGGTACTACTTTGGGTGAGCCTTGAATACAAGGACATCGTTCATAGGTACCTGATCGCAATCAACGCAGTCGTTGCCAACCTATACTATTGCCAACCAATTCTAAGTGAGTCAGTTTCACGATTTTTGTTTGTTGCCTCAATTAATCATGTTTGAAGTTCAATTATCTGCTTCTTTCCATGTCTCCTATGACGAGGTGGCAAGGTGTGGATGTTCAAAAAATTGACCGAGATCGGTGAAGCTAATGCTCGCACAGAATACCAACGCTGGTCCAAGCTGGGTAAGCTACCGAATTCCTTACGAAGGGCCACTGTTAAGGATAGACAAGGTTTGGCATCGGCCTCCTATTCATAGCGCCACTCGGTGATATGCTTCGCCGGCGCCAGTTGATAATGCTCTTGATTGTGTTTTCCACTGTCTTGACTATAGGACTCGCCATTACAAACAACCTTTTGGTGTTTGAGATCATCTCTTTTCTGATTGGGTTGACGTCCATCACCCCCCAGATTGTTATACCACTGGCCGCTGATCTCGCTCCTCCCGCCCGTCGCGGATCAGCTATCTCAGTCGTCCTGTCAGGCTTTTTGCTTGGCATCCTCCTCGCGCGCGTACTATCTGGCATAGTGGCCAATTTCACGAGTTGGCGAATCGTGTACTTTACATCTATCGGTATCCAGTGTTTTGTCCTGGGCGGTGCATACCTGTTGCTTCCGGACTATCCAGTACAGGACCGGGAGTTATCCTACTTTGGAATTTTTCGTTCCATGGCGAGATATGCTATCACCGAACCTCTCGTTGGCCAGATCATGCTGATAAACTGGGCCGCCAGTGCGTGCTACACCAATTGGTGGGTAACCCTCACGTTCCTACTTGGTGGACCACCATATAACTACTCCACGTCAGTGACATTGTCATGCTGCCTACTCATTCATTGACGAAATGGCGTCAGGATGGTCATCGGCTTGTTTGGCCTGGTGGGAATGTTGGGCGTAATTGTTATGCCATTCGTGGGCCGTCTAGTCGACCGACTTGTGCCATGGTGGTCCGCCATTGTCTCAACGATACTTCTTCTTGTGTTCCAAGCAGTGCAAACCGGAGCAGGGGGCACAAACATCGCCGCGGTCATTATCTCCTGTTTTGGATTAGACCTGTTCCGCCAAACCCAATCCGTATCACTCTCTACGCTGTTGTTCAGGTACAATATCATCTGGTTGGTGGTTCCCTCATACTAACAATTAATTAATCAGTCTTTCAGAGACTGCTCGCTCGCGTTTGAACGCGCTAATGATCATATCAGTACGTCAATTTACACATGCTGTCATGAGTCGGCCCGACCTGATGAGGTATTGACCTCTTGCAGATTTTTCTGGGTCAGATTACTGGGACGTCTGTTGGTACTCACGTATTTGTCGAATATGGATGGCGGGCCGATTCTGCGCTTTTTATAGCCATGTATGTCTTCCAGTTCGCAGTGTTTATTCTTAGGGGTCCTCATTGCCCCGGGAATCGGTGGTTCGGTTATGAAGGTGGATTTGAACTTTGGCACAAGCTACCATCTAGGCAGACAATTACGAACAATGACCCTGAGAGTGCAGGGAGCACGCTTGCTGTAGTCTCCAGCGAGAAGAAGGATGCCGAAGGAAAAGTTGCTGAGGGATTCTGCTAGTCCGATAAAATGATTCGGGCTATCAAAAAAAAATTGTACGATCCAGTCGTACATGACACCTTATTCATTCGGTTTTGCTTGTTTAGATTCTGCATCACTGAATCACGTATACCACCAGTTCACCCACTTCGTAAAGATCATGCAGAGCATTGGTTATTTAGAAAATTGCTCATTGTACCCAATTGTCTCCTGAAAAAAATATCAATCATTGTTAATATTGTGCAAAGTTTGAATGGTATCTTTATCGAGACTTCAAGCTTCATGCTATGCATGTGCGCAATGTGAATTGAGTGTCAAAAACGCCTCTCAGTGTCAGCCTGGCTCCTGACGTGTGCCCAAAAAAGCCTCGGTTTGCTTACGTAACTCGAGGTTTGTTTTGTGGCTGTGTCGACTGTTGTGCGGCTGACTCGGACCATCACCACTTCAGCTTTTTCTGTCAAGAAGCATGTTTTCGCATGTTCAGTCAGCTTATCTTCCATGAGATCCCAATGGTCCCATGCCGCCATTCCGCCTTAAACTATCATGTGCGTCGCGCCTGATAACAACACGAGCACCAGTATCACTATGAATCAATGGTGTTTCCGTCATTCGGGCTTCCGCTACGAGTCTCGGACTCTTCGGTCATCGACGTCACGACTTAAATATCTACAGTATGTATGTCGGGGAAATTTATATATATCAGTGGTCAGGTCTGACAGAATTTTTGGTACGTTTCCTCTGTTACGTGAGCCATGTTATCTCCCCCTGATGCAAGTCTCAGCTCAGCAGCGACTCAGCCTACTCCGCCATCGCTTGTCCCAGCGCAGACGGATCTGGCGTTCTCAAAAGACTTCTTATGCCTTCCCATTCCGAGACGACTCCGTTATGACCCTGATAAGCCGTTCCACTTCGGAATGTTGCTCAATGTGTCTTTTGGCATAGGCAGTACTTTAGGTAAGCCCTAACACCAGGTCATTCATAGATACGTTTTTGAGTTCGACGCAGTTGTTGCCAACTTATATTATTGTCAACCAATTCTAAGTAAGTCAGCTCGCAATTTGTATTTGCAGACTTAACGTGTATATCCCAAAGTTCAATTATCGGCTTCGTTCCATGTCACGTATGACGAAGTGGCAAGGTGTGGATGGCTCAAAATCTGACCGAGATCCGCGAATCTAATATTCTCACAGAATACCAACGCTGGTTCAAGCTGGGTAAGGTTTTACTATCTTTACAAATGGCTACTGTTAACTAGGGACAAGGTTTGGTATCGGCCTCCTGTTCATAACACCACTTGGTGACATGCTTCGTCGGCGCCAATTGATATTGCTCTTAGTTATGCTTTCAACTTCCTTAACCATAGGACTCGCCATTACAAACAAACTTTTGGCGTTCGAGATTATCTCGTTTCTGATTGGGTTGACGTCTGTCACTCCTCAAATTATCATGCCACTTGCCGCTGATCTCGCTCCTCCCGCCCGTCGCGGATCAGCTATCTCAGTTGTTCTGTCTGGGTTTCTGCTTGGCATCCTCCTCGCGCGCGTACTGTCTGGCGTAGTGGCCGATTTCACGAGTTGGCGAATCGTGTACTGTATGTCTATCGGTATCCAGAGTATTGTCCTGTGTGGTGCATATCTGCTGCTTCCGGACTACCCAGTGAAGAACCGTGATTTGTCATACCTTGGCATATTTCGTTCAATGGCGAAATACATCGTCGCCGAACCTCTCGTTGGCCAAATCATGCTGACAAGCTGGGCCGCCAGCGCGTGCTACACCAATTGGTGGGTAACCCTCACGTTCCTACTTGGTGGACCACCATATAACTACTCCACGTCAGTATACCTGTCTTATCATCCACTCCCTCGCTGATACAGTAGTGCCAGCCTGATCATCGGCTTGTTTGGCCTTGTTGGGGTATTGGGTGTAATTACTGTGCCATTCGTTGGTCGTCTTATTGATCGGCTTGCGCCGTGGTGGTCCGCTATTGTTTCAACTGTGTTACTTTTGGCATTCCAAGCAGTACAAACCGGTGCGGGAGGCATAAACGTTGCTGCGGTCGCAATCTCTTGCTTTGGATTAGACCTGTTCCGCCAAACCCAATCCATATCACTTTCTACGCGAATGTTCAGGTACATTATATCAAATGTTTTGCAGTGCTGTCATACTAATCGACAACGAACCAGCATTTCAGAGACTGCGCGCTCGCGTTTGAACGCGCTGATGATCATATCAGTGCGTCAATTCACACTCTGTCATGAATCAGCCTGATGAAACAACGAACTGTTGCAGGTTTTTCTGGGTCAAATTACTGGGACGTCTGTCGGTACTGACATTTTTGTTGGATATGGCTGGCGTGCAGATTCTGCGCTTTTCATGGCTATGTATGTCTTCCAGCTCGCGGTGCTTCTCCTTAGAGGTCCCCATTGTCCCGGGAATCGGTGGTTTGGTTATGAAGGTGGACTTGGATTTTGGAAGATGCCGCTGTCTAAGCAGTCCCAGTCAATTGCGAGCGATGACCCCGAGAAGGCAGGGGGCAGTCGCCTGGCTGTAGGATGCGGCGAGAAGGGAGGCGTCGAATGAGGCGAGGCTGAGTAGCTCCGCTGATCTGAAGCCGAAACTTGACACGCGGTTGTACTGGACATGTTATATGTTTGCAACATGCATACCGCCAGTTCACACTTTTATGCTTTGGGTGTAGCTCCTGTAACGCAACAGAATTTGTGTTGCTCCAGATTGGTGCAATTCTCTGCACTCTATCACCTGACGCTTCGATCAGGTTTTTATATCCTGTTATTGGCAAGTCGTGGGGGCTTCGGAATAATTGTTCGCTGAAAGGCGCTCTATGGTGCTGCTGTGCATATGGTCACATTGCACGGTGGATCGCTCCCAGACGCATGTGCCAGATGAGTCACCATGCCTTCGACGAATTCAGTCGCGGGGTTTGATATTAGTTCGTAAACTATCACACCTGCACACTTTTGCGCTCATGACCGTATCATAACGACCATTGCGGTCGCATTTTTGCAAGACTTACAGACTGCTTACAATGAGTATCACCAGCTAATAATCAGCTTCAAGGGAATTGTGGGCCGCTAGATTATCTGAGAGTCTCCTTTTTGAAAGTTTCTCAGCCATACTAAATATATGCATGTAATCTTGAAGCACATGAGAGAATATTCCCTGCACTCATATATAGGAAACCTATCCTTACCAATGCCAAGGGCGGACTGCCGTGTCATTTACGTAAGTAAACCGTGAGTTGCTGGCTGTTGCTGACTGTTGATTAGACCCGGAAATCCGGTTTGAGCCTGAAATTTCAAATTTAAGGATGTCAGGACGTCATGAAAGGGTGGACAGCTGTGCTTTCCCTCAAGCATTCGGGCTTTGTGTCTTATTCTCAAGTGCGTCTTTTTCTGAGTTTTTTTTCGCGTTTCCTAAAATTTTGCAACTTCCGCGCACACCATACGGTCGTCTTAGCCTACTTCTAGTGCTTCTCGTCATCTTGCGTATCTTGATACTTGACGCAGCCTTCGTCGTAGACCTTAGTGTTGTTGCTAGCCGTCGCTGAGAATTATGTCTCTCTCCAGCACTGAGAAACTAGGGGCGCACGAGTCTTCCAAAGCAGGTGCCGAAAAAGTTGCAGCGTCCGCAGAAGAGAGTTGGCCCACAAAAGACTTTGGTTTTATACCGATCCCGAAAAGGCTCCAATACAATCCCGTCAAACCTTTTCACTTCGGCATCTTGCTCAACATGTCCTTTGGATTTGCTAGCACATTCAGTATGGATTTCTCGGTAGACGGTGAACAGATACTAATGACAAGACTCGGACAGTTGTCGCTAACTTGTATTATTGTCAACCACTGTTGAGTATGTTGTTGCAGAAAGTGATTAGTCGCGACTTCTGATCATGAACTTCGTACAGTCGAATTTTCGAAATCATTCGATGTAACATATGAAGAGGTTTCACGGTGTGTTATTTCGTCCGTTTCAACGAATCTGTGCTAAGTGTGATTCGGTTATCAAGTATTCCCACCCTCGTCCAAGCAGGGTAAATGAACTTATCGGTTTCAGAACGTTCACGACTTATTATCGTGGTCCAGGTATTTAGTGGGATTGCTTCTGATATCCCCCCTCGGCGACCTTGTTCGACGCAGACAGCTAGTGTTACTGCTGGTTGCGACATCTACTACTCTCACGATAGGCTTGGCCGTGACCAATAATTTCCAGGTCTTCGAGACTTTGTCCTTCTTGGTTGGCGTTGCAACTGTCACTCCCCAGATCTTGATGCCTCTAGCTGCAGATCTGGCTGCACCTGATCGCAGAGCGTCTGCATTGTCCGTGGTACTCTCGGGTCTCATGCTGGGTGTCCTGATCGCTCGTGTCTTGGCTGGCGTCATAGGCAATTTTACAACCTGGCGTGTAGTCTACTATATGTCAATTGGTGTCCAGTTACTCGTTTTTATTGGCGCCTACCTGGTCCTTCCTGACTATCCATCCAAAAACCGTGACTTGACCTACTTCCAAATCTTATTTTCGATGGCCAAGTATGCGGTAACGGAGCCACTAGTGATACAGGTGGCCATTATAAATATTGCATCCAGCGCATGTTTTACCAGTTTCTGGGTCACTCTTACCTTCCTTCTTGGAGGTCCACCCTACTACTACTCCACGTACGCACATGTCCTTTGATTGTTGGCCGCCTGAACTGAAGACCATCTTCAGTCTCATAATTGGTCTCTTTGGTCTCGTTGGCATGCTAGGCGTGCTCGTTGGTCCTTTCGCAGGACGTATCATTGATAGGCTGGTTCCTTGGTATGCGACGTTGATAGCGACTTGCTTGCTCATAGCTTCCCAAGCTGTACAGACCGCAGCAGGAGGGATCAATGTTGCAGCTGTCGTCATCGCATGCTTCGGACTTGATGTTGCGCGTCAGTCTCAGCAAGTATCCATGACCACTCGAGTCTTAAGGTCAACACAATTTTTCCTCCGCAAAGGAAACTGTTGCTAACTCACATTAATCATATCCCAGCATATCTTCCGCAGCTCGTGCGCGCTTAAACGCCATTCTCATTCTATCAGTGAGTTCCGCAGTGAGCTATCAATCGGAGTGTTGTTAAGCAAACCGTCCCAGCTGTTCATCGGGCAGGTGATGGGCACGTCTGTTGGCACCCAAGTTTTCGTGCAACACGGATGGAGAGCATGTTCATTGTTCATGCTGGCGCTGCAAGGCTTCCAAATCGTGGTTTTATTGCTCCGCGGTCCACATTGTCCTCGAAATCATTGGTTTGGATACGAAGGGGGACTGGAGGCGCGCCAACGTGTTGTCTTTGAGAGGGAGACAGCATGGAGTAGCGAGGAGAAAGAGGTGGAATACGATAAAGAGGCGCAGAAGGAGATACCGATGCAAAATGGTGAAGGCCTGCGGTCCGACACATCATAGATACCGAAGTAGAGGATAGAGCGCATGCACTGGAAATATTCAGTATGTATGATTGGATTGATGTTTTTGGTACTGGCTTACGGTCGCAAATCCACGTTTCAAGGCTGGATGTGATGTTGAATTTCCTTTGGATGTTTTAGGTGTGAGTCGCCGCGGGATATTCCCCAGACGGACTGTGGCCCAATCAGAGAAAAAAAATCGCAATCCATCTGTTGTTGGAGCCGATTTGGTGGCGTCAAAGTATGACATGTGGCAAGTCGGGATCTCGTACAAATACTAGTACTTAAGTATATCACGGAGCGAAAAAAAAATTGCCAAGTATGTAGTTCCGAGCTTTAATGTGCGGTTCAAAATTCAGACATGTGCCAAACATTGTACTAGAATAGCCGCAACCATGCTAAGGCGTTTAGCATACTCCACAGTCTATGGGGCAAGACTTCCTCGCGGGAGGGGAAACCCGATTTGACGGATAAAGGCTTCTGGCGCACCACGCCGATAAATGGCAAGGATGACTACAACCGCCATCAGTGCGCAATGATTACGCCGCACTTGCTGCGAGTGCCTGCATTTCTGGAAACTTCTAGTGTTTCAACCATAAGGAATAAGGGTACATTGTGGCTGGAGGCTAATTAATTGAATAAAGATGCATCACCTTGTTTTGTGCAGTTTCTGCGGCAGATAATGTTCCAGGGACAAGCGGCAAAGGAATTGGGACACCAGGGAGCAAAATGATGCATACGTGACTTGAGAAAAAAAAGGGAAGGAAGCCAGTGAACCCTGCAGGTAAGGGGCTATCATGTCGAAATCAGGCATGATGCTCGGATGAAACGGCCGCTGAACATTATTTTATCAACGGAATTGGCAAACTCCGACTGCAATTTGTGCCAACTTCCTTCACCTGTGAACTGGACGGGACTTAAGTTGGTTTAAACGCACTCGATCGAGGGAACACATCTTCTGAGAAAACACATAATATTCAGGGTAAGAACCTGCATCGTCGAATACATGTTGCATGGCCAAGCACGTACGTAAGGTATGGTTTGGGGTCAATGTTCGCAGTTCCAATGCAGCGAATCCCTGAATTAGGGGCTTCGATTTAATGGAACTTAAATCTTCCCCCCAGCAGACAGCTGGCAGCCTGCTTAAAAGGTCTACCAAGTTCAATCGGCGGTTAAGTTGTAAATCCGTGGCTTACCTAGTAGGCCTTATCTCAACCATGAGAGCTAGTTTAAAGTTTTCTACTATCAGAACCACATTCTGGTTTTTAATGGAGTTTAAGTGGTCATATATCATAATTTGACGGCTCACTTGATGGCAAACCTGCAAGAACCAGCACTACCAACATTGAGTCCCAGTCACCCAGACCATTATAGATTTGAAGGAAGACAAGTCGTCCCTTCAATACTTACCAAAGTTTCTAGTACTGTGAGATTCTGCAGAACGTTTTTGGATAGGATTGGTCAGCCAGACGCTTCTAATTGCTACTAATAGTACTATTCCCTGATCACTGATTTTTGTCGGCACACACAACCAACACGCGTAACGCGTTCCTTGTACATTACGCTGAATCACTCTCAGCTGGTATGTCCGAAGAAACAGACAGTGAAGGTGAATGGATTTCTAGGGTTCTTCATATGAGGCAGGATCTCATCCGTTGAGCGGCTTTAGTGAAACCGAACTTGGTCCTCCGTATCACTCCCATAGACGCTGATGCTACCTTGGAGCTCCGCCAGTCGGTTTTGTGGCCCAGTCTCTCAGTCGCAGATGTTCTTCTCGCTGAAGACCACATGGGTCTTCATTTTGGAGCCTTCGTGTCACAGCGCGAAAAGCCCATTGCCGTCATCTCGTTATTTAACGAGCCCTTGCCGGGACAACACCTTATAATATCTGGGAATGATAGTCCTTCCCAGAGAACGTCTGCACGCTTTCGTAAATTTGCCTGCGATCTGATGTACCAGAATCATGGCATAGGGACCAAGTTGCTTCAACATGCGGCTGAAGCAGCTCGATCGACGCTGGGTGCAAGCATCATTTGGTGTGATGCTCGGACATCGAGCAGTGCCTGGTATAAGAAACGTGGGATGGTCGAATTTGGTGACTTATTCTACAAGGGAGATGTGGAGTATATTCGGATGCAGATGTCCTTGGATGCAGATACTTGCAAGACCAGTGCGTATAACGCCATTTAGATCAGTGCCACAACGCCGGGCCGTGACCAAATGATAAGGATGATTTGGTACGCCGTGTTCTCCGCATCGATATACAGGTGATGAGCTCACGTTGACAACCATTGTCAGAATCATTGTGCCCGCGATAACTGCCATCCATCCGGCACATTGCTCCCCTTCAGGGGGCGTCTGAACTATTTGTCGTGACCAACAGAGTCAACGTTGTATGTCGCAAGCGTACCTCTGCATGATCTTCCCGTATGACGGATCAAACTCGACTTTCTTGTAACGGCTAGCTCCGTTGTGTCATCTAGAAAGATCTGCGCGGTCTTACCTCACTTTGCACCGGCCACTTGGCTCACTAATTTTTTTCGACAGCAGGAAAGATGCTGAAAATTTGCACGTGTCTCGCGCCAAGCCCTTCTGTAGGGTTCTGTGCGTCAGAAAATAATTCTCTTTTTTCGGGCGACCCCTGGCGGGTTCAACTAGAAAGCTTCCGTATAACAAATGGCGTCGGAGAGCCACCCCAACATTCAGGTATACTGCGCCCGTAAATCGTATAGGTTCAATTCCTGGGGCTTGTGCTGTGAATAATATTCAGTATGCCTGACCATTTTCGGCATGACCCTGGAGATTCTAGCTCTGAAGGTGCTACATTCGGCGAGCAACGTGTTCAACCCAGTAAGTACTCGCCGTTGCCATGAGGTGTCTGATCGTCGATCGGCCATCTTATGCAATGTCGCGACCACAGTCAGGCTGATCTAAGCATGCAATTATAGCGACAAACCAGCTGGGCCTTCTCAAACAATGTCAGTATCCGATATGTGTACCTTTCGTACTCTTTCGTATAGAAAGATCGGCTATACACCATTTAGGCTGGACACATGGAGACTAAGGGAGACTAGCGCAAGGTTGATAGTCGGGATCAAATACACAAAAGGGAACTAGTGTCTGTCACCGGTGGCCCTGAGTTTTCTTTTGCTTTGTGACGACGTGCGGCTTTTGTGTTCGCGATAAACGGGTGTCAGCCTATGTCAGCATGGCTATCGGCTGTGCCGCTAAGGGACGACACTTCCTCTTAATATCGCAAACTCAAATGATTGACGGGCTGATATCCATCCTGCCGTTTGTTTTCCTTATGCGTCTAGCCAGTGCAATCTCGATCGTTCCGGCAGAGCGTCAGAGAGCCCGTCAGCTGACAATTGTGTGTTGTGAGTAATTGTTCATGACGATGGGAGGAAGTTCGGATAGACACTGCGCCCATGAGACTCATCAAGCTGTGATATCTTGCCATATAAGAACCTCCGGGTCTGATAATGGAGTAGCGCTATTCCATCCCCCGTTTCTTACCTGTCCACACATTTATTGACAATTGGTGCTTGCTACGAGTGCGACGGTTGGCTGTGCCCCTCCGGCTCTGCTGTGTTCTATGAGTCCAAATCATATGGGTGTCATCTTCGTTCAAATTTGCCACGCCTGGATTTGGTTCATAGCCAATACAGTAGACCGGAGGTCACGCCCGCCTTGGCATTTCATGTTCACCGACTGTCCTCTTATCTTTTCCTATTCAAACTGTGCATGACAGAGCACACTGGCACGCAACCTTCAGTCAACACATCGGCAAGGATACATATCTCTCATTCCCCCTTATTGTCTAACAAATGTTCTACCAAACGCTGATACCGTTTCCTCGGAGTAAGTACATGTATCCATCATGAGGCAGTGACCATATCTCCGAGCCGTTAGGCTTTTTATAATCTCTCCACCCCACATTCCTCATACGGACATCCCAGCACACGCATCGGTGCTATAGACCTCGGAGGACCTCGGCTCGTCACGGATCAGTTGTATCAGTTATTCTGTTGATCATAAGATCAAGATGAGGAGCATAGAAGCTCCAATGAAAGGCGCCTTGATGCCTCTTGACGCATCCAGCCATTTTTCTCTGATTCTTCTGATTTGAGTCTTCGGTACGATTCCCGTCCTCTAACAGCCTCGTAATCTGTAGATTCAAGAGCTCGTCAATGATCTTCCATTCTCACAGAAGAATTTCTCACCGCATCGAATTTGGATTATTTGCCGGCTCGGAGGAACTTAAAGCGCGAGCAGCGGTGGTTTCAATCATTGATTTGAGTGTGGTATAAGGACCTATAAGGACTCTGGCTACGACTGTCCCCTGTCGAGACTAGGTGCAACGCGAGGAGATATCGTGCGGGTCCTACGGGGTCCTGGCGCAGTGGCTGGAGTCCTTGTTCGTAGTCCGCGGTTTCTGTTGGAAGTCAGTCCCATAGACAAAGTAGCCGCCTCCTGCCTCTTCGAGGTTGGCCTTGGGGTTTCCCTTACATCCTGGTTTCCTGGTCCAGTGGGGTATGACGTTGGGGGGGGGGGGGGGGGGGGGGGGGGCGTATTTACGACCCCCTCCAGAATTGGAAAAGGGGGGAGGCCTAAAAACGAATATTGCCCGTTTTTAATGAAATTTTGCTCTGGTAGGCAGAGGCCACGTGGAGTACAGGTCTCAAAGCATGAGTCTGGCATGAGCTCCGGAATGAGCCCATGTGAAGATACCAGGCTACTGGAAATTCAAGAACATCAATGATTACGAGTTCTTGGGCGCCATCCAGGGGCAGCCTTTGGTAAGGTCCGTAAGGACGATCGCAGCTGTGTGCCAAAGTCTGCCAAAGTCCGAAGGCTGTTGCAAGGATGGGCATTTCGGAAAGGAAGAAGATGTGATTATCATGACGTCGTCTTTAGGAAGCGGCGGCACTAGGCAGTTCCGTGTTCTTCGCAAGGGAAAAGCGGTGAGAGATCGAAGGACATCGATCGTATCAACGATGATACTTATCACCCAGTATCACCCCTGCACAATCGGAATGGAAGGGCACCGTGACTATAAACAGAGCCACGAGGCTGGCCAAGGGGAGGAACAGCAACGGCATTTCCACAAACCTGGGACTCATCAGTCGGTCCGAGTGTTATCCGCCCGATGAGTACTGAAAACATAAAATCAAGTAACGGATGGCATTCACAGCGGGAAAAAAATACAAGAATCAACGTTAGAAATCACATGCGGGGTATGTCGACATCGATGTCATTTCAGAAGCTCTTCTACAATCCTATCTTCCGATATATTGGCAACGTTCGCGCCACGGTAGTTCAATCTCCGAAGAACGTCGATCTGAGTCAGCATCAGCGCTGTCATGGATTTAAAAAAATTCAGCTTTTCCGAGACGTACGACTTTTGGGCGCTCAAAACCAAGACTCTCGAATTGATCTACATGGGCTCTCTCAAGACCCGCTATTGCGATCTCATCTCTCGGTGGCTCCTTCACTTCCATCTTCTTGACTGCAGGCCCTCCGGCATATATCTGTGTCCAGTACCTGGCTGTCTCGTCGAAGCTCCGCTTGCTAGTGGTATAATGTTTCGCGACCTCCGCGTCTTGCGGGTCATTAGGCTCAGGAGAACACAGCAGCGATTGAAGCGAGATCAGCGTTGATTTGAGAGTTAGGACAGGCGACCACGCATCCTTGAGGATGTCAAGACAGATAGCTCCGGACGCTGATGATATGTTTGGGTGGTACACTTTTGTGATGAATTTCATCTTGACAGGTTGGAACGGATATGAGTCGGGGATAACAATATCCTGTTACGAGGATTGAGAGTTCTGATTAAGCTACAAGTAGAAACCAAGGATGCGCACCACTTCAAAGTGACCACCCGCGTATGGCGTGTCCTGAGGACCTGGGAAGGATCCCTTCAGGTGAAATGGCGATGAATCGACTAAGTCAATTTTGATATTTGAAGATCTATCGTTCTTGCAGTCTGACCAGGGGTGAGTGAGAGAGTGAGCGATGGCACGAGCAATGATGATGAATGCTTACCAGCGATTTCTTTATTCACGCGGCGGAGACGAGCGTCCATGATTACAAAAAGGCTACTTAAGCTTAGGGCTACAAAGGATGGACGGTGAGCAGACGGTGGAACGAAATGACAGAACGGGGGAATGCAATTGGGGGTTTGTAACTTGTGCCCCATGTGAGAGTCACGTGGCTTTATCAATTTAATCGTGGACAACGTGACCCCCTACAGCTGGTTCGGAAATTCTTGTCCGAAGTCGTCCGATCGTATCCGTAAATTCAAAAAATCAAAAAAATTCAGAAAATTCAGAAAATTCATTGACGCTATCTACGAGCTCTCAAACACTCATTCCAACATACATCGATTGTAAAACTACCTAAAGCCCTGCTAAAATGTGGACCGCCGACGAAATTGACGCAGAAAACGAAAAATATCGTACCGAAGTACTGGCTGACGATGCCAACGCTATCGACCTGCCGGATAGTGACGAAGAGCAAGAGCTTGATGACGAGGAAGTAGACGTTGAAGATGAGGAAGTTACATGTGTTAACGAGGAAGTAGAAGGCAAAGACAGTGAAGTAGACGATGAAGATGAGGAAGACCGGCTGCCCCCCCTCCATATGGAAGAGGAATTATTGACCTCCGAGACCAGTGACCTGCAGGAGTTGCGCAGTATGTTTAAGTTTGTCGTATCATTGGATTTCGGTCGTGACATGCAGCAATTTTTTAGACGAGATTATTGAGAGGAAGGCAAAACTCACCATCAAGCTGCCCCCCAGGCGTCGTCGTCACCGAAAAACAGATACCTCGGGCACTCAAGAATATGCTAGTGATGCTGAAGATGATGCGAAGCCTCTACATCGCAAGAGGAAGCATACCTCGAAGCATTTTTCCAAAAAACCACGACACCACGGCAAGGTCAAACGCTCCCGTGGCCGATCTGAACAGCCCAACGCTCGATACTCTTTCTGCTGATGTGCAGAATGCCTGCCACCTCGTCTACTGTCCAACCTTCCCTCACCAGGTCCAAAGCCCGTTCTTTCATGTCTGTGCTGATTTGTCTGTATGGCATGGTCGATGTACGATGGTCTGGATAGTGTGAATGAATTTTCTGAATTTTCTGAATTTTTTTGAATTTTTTGATTTTTTGAATTCACGGATACGATCGGACGACTTCGGACAAGAATTTCCGAACCAGCTGTAACCCGTGAGATCATCAAAGACAACTCATCTCTTATATATACAACTCTATCAGTCTGAATCCCATAAATCAGGATGGAAACACCTACCATGCGCCAGCGTTTCGAAGAATACATCCTCAGCCTCCAAGAGGAGATTATCACCTCCTTTGAAAGTCTCGATCCCAATGCTCCAAAATTCAAGCGGGACTCTTGGTTACGGGCAAACCAAGGTGGGAAGGGCGTATCAGGCGTCTTCTTCTCCCCCCCTCCCACAGATGCATCACCCGGCCCTCAAACAGTTTTGGAGAAGGCTGGTGTCAACATTTCTGTCGTGCACGGCATGCTTCCCCCTGCCGCAATCAAGGAAATGCGCGCAGATCATTCCAACATCCCATACGACGGGAAGACCAGTCTTCCATTTTTCGCGGCTGGAATAAGCCTCGTCGTGCATCCTCGAAATCCCCATGCTCCCACTGTACATGCCAATTATCGCTATTTCGAGATTTCGGAGAAAGTCGCAGAGGGTGAGGGATCTGGCAAGGTTGTTGCATGGTGGTTCGGAGGAGGATCTGATCTCACGCCATCGTACCTCTACGATGAAGACGCACGTCACTTCCACACGACGTTGCAAAATGCCTGCAACCAACATGGCAGCGAACTATACCCTGCGTTCAAGAAGTGGTGTGACGAATATTTCTATATCGTCCATCGTCAAGAAACCAGAGGGATCGGAGGACTCTTCTTTGATGATCTCAGCACTGAGAAGCATGCTCGGCTCTCAGATGATGTCAAACGACCTCGATCATCAGAGGAGATCTTTGACTTCATAAAAACAGTTGGAAATTCGTTCATCCCCTCCTACTTGCCCATTCTTGAGCGTAGGATGTCGATGCCCAGCACCGATCAACACAGACGCTGGCAACTGTTACGCAGGGGGCGCTATGTCGAATTCAACCTTGTGTACGACAGAGGTACCAAGTTTGGGTTGAAAACGCCTTCCGCGCGTATTGAAAGCATCTTGATGAGTCTTCCAGAGACTGCAAGGTGGGAGTATATGACGGACATGGGAACAGAACTGGATAGTGAAGAAGGACGGTTAATCGCAATTTTGAAACAACCCATCGATTGGGCTGGGTTGGAGAAGTAGCGGCTGATTGTCAGTGGATTTGTACGTTAATGATGCGCAGAATTAAAATGTGACGGCCAAGGATATTGGTGGGACGTTGATATCCATTATTCTCAAATTTCTAGAAAAGGAATAAAACCGTGAAATCGATAAACTTTGATATTAAGATACATTCCAAAGTCGAGAAGGTACAATATTTACAAGACATGCGGATGACAGAGGATAAATCATGCAGGTTTGTTGATCTCCTGTTGCGTCTGACCCTTCTCGTTCTTGGCGTTCCCTAATAGACAAATTGTCATACGCGTCAAGAGCCATTCTGTAAACACTTACCAGTTGCCTGCTGGGTTTTATCGCCAGTCACAGCGCCGACAACCGAGTCCTTGTAACCGGTAGCCCTGTCAGAAACGCCCTCTGCGTATCCTTTAGCTTGGGCAGCCTTGTACTCGCCCTCCCCCTTAACATGCTCCTCTTTGCCCGCCTGCGACCAGGATTGCATGCCAGTCAGGTCGCCGATCTAGAAAGAAAAATCAGCGGGACGGCGGCGAGCGGTGTGATGAGTTCCGTACTGTCTCGACGGCGGTACCCTTGACGGAGTGGAATTGACCAGTGGTCTTACTAAAGGACGATGCGTGAGTTCTGGTTAACGATAGAGCGGGCGGGCAAAGCGCTAACCTTGGCTCTGGGGCAGACATATTTATGATGAGAGTATGAGTGATAGTTCGTTGATGGAAAGTAGTGAAGTGGGTTGTGGGATGTTGGTAGGATGGATTGTTCACCACCACGTCCTACTTATACTCCTCTGTAGGCGGGGTACAAAAGAGGCAAGCCTATGACGTCGAGCAGTCATGACATCATACGGTTTCAGAGGATGTCAATTCCAAAATAAAGATCATGTGAATTCAGTACGCACCTCAGACTGCCAAGCACCCCTGGATTAATGCACATGCAGGGAAGGACAGACACATAACCTTTGAGAGGCGCCGCAGATATTTCTCCCTGAGTAGCAGACCAAGCGGAATGCCAGACAGTTGCTATTTTCTACAGAAAGGAGATCCCGGCCAAAACTTCTAAGAGTTCCCGTCAACTAGGTATCTGGACTCACGCGAGCACAGGAAGCGCCACGAAGGGCTCCAATCGGTGAAAATTTGCATCCCGATTCGACGCAGCAGCCAAAAATCGCTTAGGCTCTGTAGCACGCAGGCCATACGTCATGCGCAGAAGTCGGATAGAATGGATAACCTTGCGCGATGCATAGCAGTTTCTAGAAGCGATAAAATTTTAAACCTTATTCATTCAAGTCACGACTGCCTGCAATGGAGCATGGTGGAAGATTGGAGTATAATTCGTCATCGTCTTCGATCGTGATGGCACCCCAATTGTCCGCTAACATGAACAAACTAAGGACGTGCCAGTGGAGACAGGCAGTGCACACGCACCCACATTGCAGCGGAGAATAATAGGTTCCTTCATGGACAAAGATGGAAAGTAGATGAACCGCTCGGCATGATGCAAGTGGGTACGATGGAATTTACCTAAACGTTGAACGTAGTAAATCCACTCATGCGGAACAAGGTAAGTCACGAGTCAAAAACATCCAGCTAGTGCTACTATAAAGTCCCCGTTATCATAACATGCTAGAAAGAGCTGCACCCATGAGGATAGATCGCAGGCACATATCAAACGACGAACTCACAAACTACGACACGAAGCCGATCATTCAAGTTTCTCAAGTTCCTCTAACCTCGATAACACCACGTCCTTGCTGGTTTCCTCAATCTCTCCCGCCAAAAATATCTCGTCTAGAATGGCGTACACCTGCAATTCTTCTGTTAGCAAGAATGCATACGAGGAATAAACACCGCCACACCTTGTAGAAATTGAAGACAAGATCCAGCTCGCACACGTTGTCGAAGAATGAGTCTGAATTAATGCCAGCGAGTGAGCTCAACTCGTGGGATGCAAATGAGTCGCCCACCAAGAATTTCGACAAAGAGGTGGATAGCCTCTAGGTACGCCAGCTCGTTGTCGTTAGCATCCACACATACGCAAAAGAATAGACCGGCATAACGCCTGTACACGATCTTGTAATTCTTAAACTGCACAACATCATAAGAGCTAGAAGATGCGCGACACGTCATTCCTCCTCACCTCGACAAAGTTCGACTGGTGTTTCTGGTCGCGCGGAGCGACTAGTCTGTGCACCTCACCTCGGAGTCTGACCTGAGTTCATAGTCAACGTCATGGCAGCTCTCAATGACGCCCATCGCACCTTCTCGTCGTCGTCGTACGGGACATACCACTTCGACAACCGTGTCTTCCCCTGACGGTTCTGAGCGCGATCATTTGAGCACGTAGCCTTTCATGCTGAAGAGTGCACCTGCCTGCACGAGGATGAACCTAATCATGGTGGCTCATTCGTTTGGATGCATTCCCGATCTTAGACCTTTGTTTACTTCAGAGGCTCTTGCCAAACAACGCCGCCAAATGCCACGTGGCTTCAAATTCACCACAATCTTTGCACAATCCATTCCCAAAATCAGGTAACTAGAAACTCATGTATGGAAAGAAAACAAACAAAAAAACTCAAGATGTATGTCGGAGAAAGGATATACAAGCACACCGCTCAACTTAATGCTGAGACATCTGCGCCAAATAATCCGAAAGCTAGAGTGCATGGTAAGCACGAGCCCCACACAAGTAAATGGATAGAATAATCACCTTCAATGCATTGGTTCGAATGCTCTCCCCGACGTTCTGGACGTCAGGATTCGCCATGACCCTTGACAAGACATCTCTCGCAGCAACTTCTAGATTCGAAAGACTGCCATCGCCCAACATCCCGCCATCTGAACTAGCACGCTCGAACTCTTCTTCTTCTTCCCGACCAAAGTATTGGCTAGAGGAGATAGATGTGGCGCCTTGGAAGTTCTGTAAACGAGACTGAGACTCAGAGACAAAAGCAGGGTCGTAATCCTTTCGGCCAAAGTACATGTCGGAGGAGATGGCTTTTTGGTTGCCAAACTTGTCTCGTGCGGTAGTTGGTGCGTCATCGATGCCAGGACTGTGCGATCAGAAGATGGATCAATTCTCCTGAATATCTGATCGAGAGTGGGATGTACCTTGATCTCGCAGTGGATGAAGGTGAAGCGACGGGAACTGCACCAAAGCCAAGCTTACGGAAGCCCATGCCCAGCCTCTCGAGATCTTGGCTATTGCCCTTCTGCAAGTCGACTTTGCCCTGTACCGCGTTCACCTGCACAGCACCGGCAGCCTTTACCCTCGCCTGCGATGCAGTCACCTTTTCCGCCTCTTTCTGTGCGCGCTCTTCCTCCTCCTCACGTTGTCTGTCATAGCCAAGTTGCTTGATACGCTCAGCTTCCTCTGCAGCTTTGCGTTCCGCTTCTGCGAAATCTATGGGCGTGGCTGCTTTTCTCGCGCCAAGGCCACCAAGCTTGGATTTCTTCTGAGACGTGGAAGTCGCTGATGAACCGATCGCAGAAGTAGAAGACGTTAAACGCGTTGCACCGAGCTTAGCAGCACCATTTGTAGAGGTACTAGAGTTCGATCGCATGGAACTAGATGATGTAGCTGGTCTAGAGGCGGCCGAACCCGTCGATGCTGGCCGCCCAATGATAGGAGGAGATACGAGAGCCGAAGAAGATGTTGTTTTCGGAGCAGCGGGCTTTTCCCATGAAGTGAAGAAATCTTCCTCTCCTTGCGCAGCGTCAGCGCTCACAGGAGAGGCATCGACACCATCAACCACGATGCGTGTAGGGAACCTGGGATAAACAATTAAATTAAATTCCCGAAAAGCGTGCCAACAATTCACATTGCAACATCTTCCTTCACTCGTCTCGCAAGTTCTTCCTTGTATAGCTCAGCAGCACGACTTGAGTACTTCTTCTTGGTGTCGGAATCGCTGAGAAGGGTCATGGCGCCGTGTCGCGTAAAAAATTCGGTCGCTGATGAGTTACCGCCTACTTTCATGGTACGAAGTTGGTTTAGCTGCCAGCTGTCGAGATTCGTTGATCTGCCATACCGTTAGCAGTGATGAGAATGTGCGGGGACAGTCAATATAGAAAAACAACATACCGGACAAAACTTATGTGTACGCCCATATTTCTATGGACGCTAGAACAGTCTAGGCAGATATAAACTCCAAAAGTCACACTGGACCAGGTCGGATTCCGAGCCTGACAATCAAAGCACATCTGCAGTCTCGGAAGTCAGCAACTACAACGACTCGGGGGGCTGAAATAAATGGACCTTATTGCCTTTCTGCAATCTCAGCACCTTGAAGATCTGCTCTGATTCCGCCTTTGAAGGGTCCGCCATGGCTGCTACTAGCAAGCTGATCAGTGAGCTTAAGTGTCCGTCGTGGAGAAGTCGAGGCTTGTGAAGTCGTATCAGGTGTTCTGGGGTCTGAGTCCTTAGGACCATATTACTTTATATTGACGTGGTGACTGAGGTCCGCCTGCCCTATGCCGAATTCAAAAAAACCCCTTGGTCCTGACTGACAACTCTGCTTGCCCTGTTCCCTCTAGCACGCGGTGGCATGTTCCTCTTGGTTTCATATTGTTTGCCCTGGCGCTGAGTACTGAGTTACCGTGAAACTGCAAATTCATGAGGTTTCCATCCTACTGACTTTTTAGGTTCATTCCAGACAACTACGCAATTCAGTATTAATCATGCGGTGTCACGTTCTGCGGGCTCACGTTTCTTCTTAAGTGGAGATCGCGACCGATGACGCTGTCCATGCTCTCCCACGTGGAGACACCTGTAGGTCATCATTGGCAGTCAATAATTGCCGGAGAAATAGACCTCAGGCTTGACTCTCGGCTACCATCATCTCACCAACTTCACCTGTAATACAATACAACATGGTTCTCCTTGTTACTTCTGATAAAGACGAGTTCAATGTCGACAAGGAGGTCATTGGGTGCAGCATTACCATCAAAACGATGCTTGAAGGTGAGTCGCTTTCATCGTCGACACCCATTGGAGTAAAATAATCTTGCAGGCTATCGAGAGCCTGGTCAACCTAAGATCCCTTTGCCTGATGTTTCCTCCAGGGTATTGAAAAAGGTTAGCAACTCGGATATCTGTCGACCAACTTTTCTTGTTTGGTGTAGCTAGACAGATGGGGTTTTCACGTTCTTTTCGGTGTACAGGTTTTGGAATACTGCAAATACTACAAGAACGGTGCCTTTCTCACCTCCAGGAACCAGCATGAGTCCCCCATGCCGATCGGCGTCAGCGAATGGGACCAGAAGTCCATCACTGCTGACCAAGATATGCTTTTCGAGATCATTTTGGCTGCAAATTATCTTCAGATCACGTCGCTCTTGTGAGTCGCAAAGCTGATACTGGCACAACGCCGCTCCCGCTGATCGGTTTCCCAGCGATTTCGGATGTCAAATGGTCGTCAACAGGACCAAGGGAAAGACCCCTGAAGAATTGTGTCATTTCTTTGGCATTGCTAACGACATCACTGCGGAGGAGGTATGTCCCGTTTGTTTCACTTATCGTGATCATGAGTTGAGACCTATGATAATAGGCAGAAAGAACATAGTTCCTGGCTATTTGAGAACTTGTGCATTCACTGCAAGCGACCAGCAGGGTTCAATATGGCCCCAACGTATACCATGACATTACGAATGCTCGTTTTCCCGTTGCTGCCACCATAGCAGGCAGAAACAGTAACGGGCCTTGAGTTGCAAATTTTGACGTACATCAATATCATCTGGTATCTTCCTGCTGGTCTGCGCATTAACGGCACTCGCATTTACTGCCATTTGCGTAGTAAGCATTACAACTGCATCCAATGCTCTTGAAGCTTGAGCTTGAGGATTGGTCAGGAACCTTCTAAGGTTACGGTAGACCTCATCCAATCCTCCCATAGAGGTCTACCTTATCACACACTACATACTACATAACTAGCGCACGCTCGGCCTCTTCCTTGGCCAGCCGATATGCCCACCGTGACAAAGTGACGAAGCTAGATATCAATTTATTAAGGAGAGATGTGAGACTGACGGGTTGAAACCATGGTATCGTTTGTTGTGTATCAGGGAATGCTTTTTGGCTACTAGGATATCTAGAATTCGGTCGTGTTGCAGATCTTGAAGAATTAATCAAAGCCGCGAAGAGAGTTACTACACTGCCTGATTGCAGTTACAATATACTGTAGAGATACGACACTAGCTTCGTCACGTGCAGCACGTGACAAAGTCACGCTTAGTGTCACAGCTTCGAATTACCCTGTCACCTGTGACCACATAAAAAATAGCTTCGGAAATTGTGATTTTGTCAAGGCTTCTTGTCTGATTCATATCTTATTATAAAGTTGAGAAGTAACAGGTAGAATCTAGCTGGACATTGTTGTTTTTTATATGTTTTTTTGTATGTTTTTTATATGTTTTTCTGTATGTTTTTACCACATGTCACAAATTAGCTTCGGCCCCCAACAAATTGGTGTGACAGTCACACCAAATAGGTTCGATTCGTTGATGGCTGTGACCTGTGACGAACCTAGTGTCGTATCTCTACAGTATAGTACTATTAGTAGCGTCGAGTAGTACCAGAGAGTTATATATATAGCTAGTCCGACTTGCCAAGTTATCATCAGTATGTGAAATACGCACATAACAACTAACTTGTGTCTTCTTAGACTGCAAAGCATGAATCCTCTTCTTCTTGTAACACTATATCTTGAAGGGAAGGAACAAGGGCGACGTACTCCGCTCGCTCCTTACATCTTGTCCTCACTGAGTCAGCGCCCAAAATCAGGGTTTTCAGGGGACAACGTGACCGTGTCAGGAATGTCGTGAATTCCTCCTTGAAAAAGAGTGTGAATACATACTGGACCACTGGTGCACAATAATTGATTTGATATCCTTGCAATCGTCTTAGACCCCGATCAAGATACACTCATCCTGCACCATCAACTTGAATTTATTCACAAGAGAAGCTTGACTACTGGTGTTAAACAGACCAAGTGCGCAAATCCCGAATCTGACTAAGTCACCTCTCGATACATGCACATCCAACTAAAACGTTGTGCGCACGAAGAGAGTGACTGGTCTCCTCGCACTGTTCTAAATTCATTCCATAAACGACGCCAAACAAGCAAGTATGCCGATTTCACCCCGTGCGGCTCGCAGATGACATGTCGGTTAGAGGAATAAATGATTGGATGTCAGGGTCGTGTAGGTTCCGGCTGACATGCCATAGATGGAGGTGCATCCGCGTGGCAAGGATTGCAAGGATGAATATCTGGAAACTGTAATACGTTTGAAGGAGGGGGGAGTTGTTAGAAGGAATGTACAACGGGGTTTGGAGGCGCGTACTCTTCGAACATGATGCTGTACGCGTCCTGAAGGTGCAGAATATCAATATCAATGGCCCAGCTTCAGGGAGGGGCGGTGCACTCACATAGAGGAGCAGACCCATGAGGACATTTACTCCCGAGAAAACTTCCGGGACGAGAATAATCATTGATGAGCACAGTAACGGAAAAGTGGCCTGGCATGTGCCGTTGACTCACGTAGACCGCATGCATAATAGAATATACTATGCTTCAGCAGGACGACGTAAAGACGGTTGTTGGTCGTCCGCCAGCTCTGTATCGCGCATATGAGTGTGAGGGAGATGAGTCCTGGAAGAGTGTGGTCAGCGCTCACCCGTATATGTGTATATGAACGTCCCCGGCGACTCACCCAATTCGAGCACAAACAAAAGAATAAATGGTACGAAGGTCTCGAGGCTGCTCGAGGGTTGGTAGCAACCTGTGATGCCTGGGATCGGGATGGTCTCATCTGTGAAAGTGAAGAGGGTGTATCTGAGTGGTGGCAGAACACCCCGGGAAGGTGAGAGCGCGCACACGTTGCAGACGTAGTAGGGACAAAGAAGATGCTGGCGGATGTTACAATGACAGCCTGACTGAGGCATCTACCAGAAGTTTGGAGTGGGGTGTGGGTATGGGACTCACGAAACAGGCGGTCGCCGTGGCTGTGGCCACGATTTTGTTGTTGTTCCATAGCGCACATGTCCGGAGAATGAAAAAGCCTGGATGATTTGGATCAGGAATGTGCACACGTCAGGGGGATGGAGAGATACATTCAGAGCATAGCATTAACATCAGGGTGAAACCTATGGGAGGGAAAGGCGGCGCTCGGCAAGGACGTGCATACATGTGTGTACCATGTACTTACATTTGGAAATATTGATCAATATCAGGCATTTCTTGAGAAGTCATCAAGCATCATTCATCAGTAAGTCCACCATGCGTTCACGTACATTGGGGTTCTCATTGGGGATATAGTTCACTGAAGTACGACAGTGTCAATTCATCAACGGAATAATGTGTGCTGGAGGTGGACGCACGGTATAGATGCTCGATGAGGAGGAGAAAAGGCGCGTATCGGGTAACAATATACAGGCCTTTGACCTTGGTCCAGCGAGATTGAAAAAGGAACGCCAACTTGGAACAATATATTATCGTCAAGTATCAAAGAAGAGGCTTTTCCTGAACAAAGTGCATTACCTCTTGGCGAAGTGAACAGACATAATCATAGGTCTGGGCGAGTGAGTTCAATAGCACTCTGAAACATCAGAACAAACCCACCCAGAATGTGGCTGCCGACGCTGAGCTGCATTAGTACAAGGAATAAGCGGGTTTGATAGCACGCACTGAATATGTACTGGTGGCACATGTATCATTTTCAATTATCAACAACCATCCTATCCATCAAAAGGAGACACACCGTGTAGGTCTGCAGACTCTTGGCCGCCGCGACAGTGCCAGCCGAATACTCCGTTTGCATTCTGCAGAAACCAAAAAAAAATTCTCGCGTTAGCCACGTACCTCTTATATAAATAAGGCAGGAACCGAACAAGCTGAGGGCGCAATGAGGACACTATGTATTCTGGGCTGAAACTGGGGCCCTCAGGTCTTCTGGTGGGGCCGCGGGAAACAGCCAAGTTCTGGGCAAAATGTGACGTGAACGTTCGAGAAATACTATACTGCATTTGGAGTAGATAGTTCGCGTCTGTCATGAAATGGTCTTGATGGCGTTAGAACGCGTCACTGGCTGATATTCGTCAACAATGTCTGTGCTGAAACACTTACTCGATTCAAACGGATATCACATAGTCTGATGTGCGGCAAATCAAAACTGATACAACCAAATAGGATGTTCCTCAATTCGTCTTTTTGGCTTCAGAGTAAAGTCCGTTGGGGTCCTAGACTCCGTGCTGGACATGTTCTCGGTTTCTGACGTACTTCCACACCACTCGCAATCAAGGAACTCGATGATCGGAGTTAGATTGCACGGTAGAGGTTCACATGTAACGGTCTAGTCATTTCAATCTGACTAAGCTCACCTCGCCGTATCCTCACTGACTCCTAGGCCCAGATGCAAGTAAAGCCTTGCGCGTATGAAGAAGGGTCACCGATCTCCTCGTACTGTCCAAACTTCAATCCATGAACGGCGTCGAGCAAGTAAGAGGCTGATTTCAACCCGCGCGGCCCGCAGACGACACATCAGTGAGAGGAATAAGCATGAGGGCGTCAGATCCATGTATGTGCCGGTCGACATGCCAGAGATGGAGGTGCATGCGTGTGGCAAGGATCGCGAGGATGATGAGCTGGAAACTGAATAATGGTTGGGTGGGAGGGGGCATATTAGTAGGGATATGCAACAGAGTTTGGGGCACGTACTCTTGCAACATAGCGTTGTACGCATACTGAGCGTGTGGAAGATTAGCGGGTCAGTCTTAGGGATTGGAGGGGCAGGGTTGGGTGCACTTACGTGGAGGAACAGTGACGTGAGTACGTTCACCGCCGAGAAAACTTTCGAAACAAGAATGATCACCAATGAGCACAGTGACGGGAAAATGGCCTAGCATGTGCGTATAATGACTCACATAGACCGCATGCATAATAGAGTATGTTGTGCTTCAGCAGGATATCATACAGAGGGTTACGGGCGGTCCGCCAGCTCTGTATGGCACGTACTAACGTGAGGGATATGAATCCTTGAGAGAGGGTGGGGTCAGCACGCGTCTGTGTATACTACGCATGCTCCTGGCGATGCACCCAGTTCGAGAGCAAAGAGAACAAACGGTAAGAAGAGCTCATCGCTTCCCGCAGACTGGTAGCAGCCTGTGATGCCCGGGGTCGCGCTGGTCTCAACTGTGAAATCCAAGAGGATGTGAGTGAGTGATGGTGTAACGTCAAAGTGGAATGCGAGAGTGCGTACATGGTGCGTTGGCAGTAGCGGTGAAGAGAACACCGACGGATGCTACTATGACAGCCTGGCTGATATATTTACCAAGGGCTTGGGATACGGTGAGTGAGAAAGAGAGCTAGGCTGGCGGGACCAGCGTTAGGACAAGGATCCAAGAAACTGGTTCATGTGACGCACTATATATGTACTAGTTGCATATATATCATATCTGTTGTTATCAACGGCCATTCCATCCACAAGAAAGAGACACACTGTATAGGTTTGCAAACTCCCACGGCGTCTGGACTAGAGCGCTAGGCATTGAGCAACGCGGTGATCTCCCGAGTGGTTCTTGATCTTGCGCCGCCACGCCGTCGCAGTTCAGGGCCAGTCTAACCCAATCCAATCAACAGACTCTCGATTGCCAGCAGTTGCCAGCTCACTTATGAGTAGCAACGGGCATTTCCTTAATGTCGCCGAGGACATGCTCAAAGTCAGTCACCTAGAAAAGGATATAAAATACAGCCTGCAGCACAATTACACCCCATCGCGATGGAGGGCGCTGCTATACACGATGACTCCACTTTGGGCAACTCAACATCTCAGACCGCATCGCTCCCAACATCAGACGCCAACCTTTATGATCTGCCTTCCCATGACATTGCATTCCTCAAAGCGCAACTCGGTATCGATGATGACGATGACTTGAAGAGGCATATCCTGGAGGTTCAGGCGAAAGCACGCGAGGCGAGTCACTTACAGAGGATTCCACTATCGGTTGTATAACCCCTGCCACTGAAAGATTGCGCCATATCCTTGGATCCGTCAATTTGTCTTTGTTCAGTACGTAAACAGTAAATCTGCTTATGCATCGACACTTACAAGGGAACCGTGCTCAGGGCGAACATATCGAGGAACCCTGGGTACGAACACGTCCTCAAGCTTGGTCGTGAGCGCCCCGATGCCGTGTTACTTGACGTTGCCTGTTGTTGTATGTTAAATCATTGTCTAATGTCTTGGATAAATTTGACTCTATTGAAGTTGGCGTTGACGCCAGAAGGGCTGCGGCAGATGGTTTTCCTGCGAAAAATATCATTGCGTCTGATAAACATATCGGTATTCTGTTTCCTCTGTGCATGATCATTCTTGTCAATGATGTGTGTGTACAGAGTTTCTCCAACTAAGCCATGATCTCTTCAGAACGACACCGGCTTCTTTCCCCGCATACTTCCTTCCCGGAGATATCTTCGATGAAGCATTTCTCTCCATAGCGGAGCCGTCTGACGACGTCTCTCCCGTGTCAGCCATTGATTTTTCCTTGCTGAAATCCCTCAATTCCCTTCATGGACGCATGAGCGCAATCAATGCTTCTCGGCTCTTCCATCTCTTTGATGAGGAGAAACAATTGTATATTGCCAGAGCTCTCGCGGGTCTTTTATCTGCACAGCCAGGTTCTATTATTTGCGGACATCAACTCGGAATTCTCGAAAAAGGCATCACACTTTCCACTGTACCAGGCTTCACGCATGAGTCATTCTGTCATTCTCCCGAAACTTGGACATCGTTGTGGGACGGAGAGGTGTTCGAAAAGGGCAGTGTAAAGGTACTAACGGAGTTGACGGAAATCCCGAATCGTGGAAGGATACTGCTTGTGATGAGGTGGTCAGTGATAAGATTGTAAATACAAACATCGCAGTCGATTATTTTAAGGGAATGCATGCTCATCAATGGTAGAGAAAGTCTCTCAAGACCTTGGAAGATGCGCTTCAAAATTGTAACCTGATTATTTATATTGTTGGTCAGTCTACGCCAAGGTGCCAAACCTCGCCGCTACGACAGAAGCATCACTCTTTGCAAGTATCAGTACCATTGAACAAAGCTCTGCTAGTGGAAAACGACAGAAATATTTGCAGGTCAGCCACCACCGTTCATGGGCATCCATAATTTTACAATATAGATTTTTAGGCATAGGGGCCATACCTAGTACCTTGGGGATCATGCTGTCCAACGATGATCGTACTACGTCGGATACTTCAAGTGATAATCGATCACGTGGTCAAAACGCGTCCGCGTTTCAGTGTTCACGCCAAGGTGATATTCACGTAATGAATATTAATTGCGTTTACGGCTACACGCTCCAGACAGAGACGGGCAACATGGCCCATCGGTTATTCGATTTGAAAAAAAATTGACAAAGACGGCGGAGCGGCCGGGTCACAGAGCGTCCTCAAATTGTATAAAAGGTGGACTGCAACGCGCTTGGTTTTTCACAATCCATATCTTCTTTAACCAGCTCTCACTCAAGCTTCACGCTTCCACACACTCTTTACACAAAGTTTCCTAGCCTTCCGACAGTCAACACAATGTTCGCTCGTTTCTTCACTGTTGCTTTCCTTGCCGCCCTCGCTGTCGCCACTCCCCTTACTCTCCGTGATGGCCAGTGCAACACCGGTGATATCCAGTGCTGCCAGAGCTCTAGCACCGTGAGTCACGAATTTCTATCTATCTTTCACTTATTCTGATGATTCGGGTAGACTTCCAACTACAACAAGTTTGCAAAGTCTCTTGGCCTTGCGGAAGTAGGTGCTGAGGTCGTCGGCACCCTTGGCCTTAGCTGCAGTCCTATTAGTGTTATCGGCACTGGCAGTGGCGCTACATGCAACCAGCAACCCATGTGCTGCAGCAACAACAAAATGGTAAGTTGCGGATAAACTTCTCTGTTCAATCCATGTCTGACAAGAAAAATCCAGAACGGCCTTGTCAACATTGGTTGCACTCCCATCAACCTCAAACTTTAGGTTTTCACTGGACATTGACCTTACCTGCGTTATTACATGGTACATAAGTCTTTATAAGCTCTATAGCTAGTAATACCCGTGTTATCTGGTTTGAATCCAATTCGAAATTGACTCTGGTACTCGGCATTCACAGGGGAATTCAAGACCCCTGGACTCCCTCGGGATGTTCGCTTCAGCTCGCTTCAAGGTATAGTTGAGGCAATTAAGGGAGCCGAGCTAGCTCGGACTCATAACAGGGTGGGATTTCTGCCCTCTTGTTTATCGTTTTCTTTCTCCAACGACAACAGTCCTATCATGGCACATAATCCGCCTCAGATTCCTTCATTTAAGCTGGTCCTCGGTGAGTGATTGTCCCTATCTTGCTCGCAGTGATCATCATGCTCATGCTCTGTGGCTCGTTTCTTGATCATCTTGGTTTTGAATGTCTTTCAAAACATCACCCCCTTCGTATTGCGCCATCGGTCGCGTCTTTGACGGGAAAATTCAGTCGGTGATGGTGGTACCGGAAAGACCACGTTCGTGAAGGTGAGCAGTACCGTCCCGCGTCTGAGCGATCACAATCTGATTTCTGCGATGCTTAGCGCCATCTTACTGGTGAATTCGAGAAGAAGTACATTGGTAAGTCAATCATCTTATAATCGCAGAGTAGTTGCGATAATCCGGTTCCTCTTCGCGTATTCTCTGTATAGCCACTCTCGGTGTCGAAGTTCATCCACTTTCCTTTTCCACAAATTTGGGCGAGATCTGTTTCAATGTCTGGGACACAGCTGGGCAGGAAAAGTATGGTGGTCTTCGTGATGGATACTACATCCATGGCCAATGCGCCATTATTATGTCGATGTCACCTCCAGAATCACCTACAACAATGTGCCAAATTGGCACCGTGATCTTGAGCGCGTTCGCGAGACCATTCCCATTGTACTGTGCGGAAACAAGGTTGACGTAAAGGTCAGTTGGGACCTCGTCTTCTGCACTTGACTCAATCATCTGCTTCAGGAGCGTAAAGTGAAGCCAGGCGATGTCACGTTCAACCGCAAAAAGAACCTGCCTTACTTTGAAATCTCCGCCAAATCTAACTACAACTTCGAGAAACCATTCCTGTGGCTTGCAAGGCAGCTGGTTGGGTACGTTCATTCCTCAGCGAGCGTCACCTTGATCTCATTGATGAACCTTTTGCAGCAATCATAGCCTAGACTTCGTAGCGGCTCCTGCCCTCGCCCCTGCTGAGGTTGCGATTGACGCTAATATGATGAATCAATACGAGGCAGAGTTGAAGAAGGTCTGTCTTTACTTTCTGGTTCATGGAGCGCTAATCGCTCAATCATGCCTCGTGTCAGGCTGAGGTGATTCCGCTTCCGGAAGATGAAGATGACCTGTAATCTCGCGAATTACCATATACTTACGCTTCATACGACCGTCCATTCATACTGTGGTTTTCATTCACAATCGCTCATCGATCCACCAATCGAATCGATACATTTTGTCTTACTTCCTGCTTAGTGCAAATGCAGCAACCCACTATTCATGAAGCGTTTTTCGGAACGCACACGTGAGTACTTCCTGCAGGTTGTGGCAACAGAATTTGCAGCAGACTGTTGGGAAATACATGCCCTGTTACCCCCATCCACTGTAGAAAGGATGGGTTATATAATTATGCCCTTTCCCCCCTATCACCTGCATCTGGCTCTATTATGTCGTTACCCTATGACCCTCAGCCAAAATTTTACTCATATGTAAGCTCATTTTAATTTCTTTTTTCACACTTCAATTCTTTAGGGCGCATATATGCATGAACACCAACAACTACACGCTTTGCGGGAATATTGCAAGTCACTCGAGCTTCAGTTGCTCAAGGTCACCACTGAACGTGACACTGTGATGGAAGTGCACTCGAACAGTCTACTAATTAACTAAGTAAATGTTTTTGGGCAGGGCGAACTTCACGCAGCTTGCAAGTGCTGTACGGCTTCACAATGTGGACCCACTTGCTGCCAGTCCAGCACTCCTATGCCCATCTGCCAACGATTCTAACCGTCCGAACCGCGAGACACACCCAAACATTAAATTTAGTCAAGTGAGCGGATATAACTGACTGCCTGATTGCAGTAAGTACAATATATAGTACTATTAGCAGCGTCGAGTACAGAGAGTTCTATGGCTAGTCTAACTTGCCAAGTTATCGTCAGTGTGTGAAATACGTAACAGACCAAGTGCACGAATCCCGGATCTGACAAAGTCACCTCTCGATACATACACATCCAACTAAAACGTTGTGCGCACGAAGAGGGTGACCAGTCTCCTCGCACTGTATAAACCTCACTCCATGAGCAGCGCCAAACAAGCAAGCAGGCCGATTTCACCCCGTGCGGCTCGTAGATGACATGTCGGTTAGAGGAATAAACATTTGGATGTCAGGGTCGTGTAGGTGCCGGCCGACCTGCCATAGATGGAGGTGCATCCGCGTGGCAAGGATCGCAAGGATGAATATCTGGAAACTGTATTCGTTCGAAGAATAGGGGAGTTGTTAGTAAGAATGTACAACGGGGTTTGGAGGCGCGTACTCTTCGAACATGATGCCGTACGCGTACTGAGGGTGGAGAATATCAATATCAGTGGCCCAGCCTCAGGAAGGGGCGGTACACTCACATGAAGGAGTAGACCCATGAGGACATTTGCCCCCGAGAAAACTTTCGGGACGAGAATGATCATTGATGAGCACAGTGACAGAAAGTGACCTAGCATGTGCCGTTGACTCACGTAGACCGCATGCATAATAGAATATACTATGCTTCAGCAGGACGACGTAAAGACGGTTGTTGGTCGTCCGCCAGCTTTGTATCGCGCGTATGAGCGTGAGCGAGATGAGTCCTGGGAGAGTGTGGTCAGCGCTCACCCGTATATGTGTATATGAATGTCCTCGGCGACTCACCCAATTCGAGCGCAAATAAAAGAATAAATGGTACGAAGGTCTCGAGGCTGCTCGAGGGCTGGTAGCAGCCTGTGATGCCTTGGATCGGGATGGTCTCATCTGTGAAAGTGAAGAGGGTGTATCTGAGTGATGGCAGAAAGCCCTGGGAAGGTGAGAGCGCGCACACGGTGCAGAAGTGGTAGGGACAAAGAAGATGCTGGCGGATGTTACAATGACAGCCTGACTGAGGCATCTACCAGAAGCTTGGAGTAGGGTGTGGGTATGGGACTCACGAAACAGGCGGTCGCCGTGGTTGTGACCACGATTTTGTTGTTGGTCCACAGCGCACAAGTTCGGAGGATGAAAAAGCCTGGATGAATTGGATCAGGAATGTGCACACATTAGGGGGGATAGGGAGATACATTCAGAGCATAGCATTAATATCAGGGTAAAACCTATGGGAGGGAAAGGCAGCGCTCGGCAGGACGTGCATACATGTATGTATCATGTACTTACATGTGGAAATATTGTTCAATAGCAGGCATTTCTTGCGAAGTCATCAAGTAAGCATCATTCATCAATAAGTCCACCATGCGTTCACATACATCAGGGTTCTCATTAGGGATATAGTTCACTGAAGTACAACAGTAGTCAATTCACCGACGGAACAATGTGTACTGAAGGTGGACGCACGGTATAGATGCACGATGAGGAGGAGAAAAGGCGCGTATCGGGTAACAATATACAGGACTTTGACCTTGGTCCAGCGAGATTGAAAAAGGAACGCCAACTTGGAACAACATATTGTCATCAAAATCAAAGAAGAGGCTTATCCTAAACAAAGTGCATTACCTCTTGGTGAAGTGAACAGGCATAATCATAGGTCTGGGCGAGTGAGTTTAATAGCAGTCAGAAACATCAGGACAAACCCACCCAGAATGTGGCTGCCGACGCTGAGCTGCGTTAGTACAAGGAATAAGCGGGTTTGATAGCACGCACTGAATATGTACTGGTGGCATATGTATCATCTTTAATTATCAACGACCATCCTATCCATCCAAAAAAGACACACCGTGTAGGTCTGCAGACTCCTTGCCGCCGCAACGGTGCCAGCAGAATACTCCGTCTGCATTCTGCAGAAGCAAACAAAATTCTCGCGCTAGCCACGTACCTTTTATATAAATGAGGCAGGAACCGAGCAAGCTGAGGGCGCAAAGAGGACACTATTCTAGGCTGAAATTGAGGCCCACAACTTAGTCTTCTGATGAGGCCGGCGCGGGAAGCTGTCATGTTCTGGGCAAGATGTGACGTGAACGTTCGAAGTGTGCTATACTGCATTTGGAGTGATAGTTCGCGTCTGTCATGAAATGGTCTTGATCGGTGATGTGTGACCTGTTACCACTCCGAAATTGTTCGGCTCATCAAACCAGGTACCAACCAGCTCTCGTACATTGATGCCGATGGACCCCCGAAACCACTTGAGAAGGCATAACTTCCATTTTGGGCTATTTGGTTCTAATCGTTGTAGATACACATACAAATAACTTATTCTTTGCCCACCGCCGCCGCATCATGTCGCTGGTCATCGTTTCAGTCAGCGGGCACATCCTTCCAACACCAAAAATCCATTACGGAAACCCTGCCAGTAGACCTCACTGGGTGTGCCCTCCCAAAAATCCACTACGGAAACCCTGCTTCCAGTAGACTTCACTGGGTGCTTCCCCAAAAATCCTATCTCTACTAACACATATCACGCCATCAAACAATTTAGCGACGTTCATGCCGGCGTATGTGCTCCGCTACGGAAACCCTGCTTCCAGTGGCCCTCACTGGGTGTGTCCCCAAAATCCTATCTCTACTCACATATCACGCCATCAAACAATTTAGCGACGTTCACGCCGGCGTATGTGCTCTCTATTTCTAATGAGCTCTACTAATATATATCACACCATCAAACAATTTAGTGACGTTCACGCCGGTGTATGTGCTCTCGTTCATCACGCAGCGTGCACATCGTCAGGAACGTTCATGTGAGTGTTATTAGTGTTAATATTTCTGCAACAAAGTAAATAATTTCAATAGATACATTGTCGAGGCGCATGCTTGCACGAAGCGCTGGTGCCCATGTTGCCCAACAGCGTGCATCAAGTCATGTCGCTGGACCATCTCGCGCGAATATCCCGCGGCCGTCCGAACATCAGCAAAACTTACTTGTCGGCTTGTCGATGAGTATGGGAGTAAGCCATTATGACAGTATTGGGTTGTTGGAGATATGCGACGGTTGTGGAAAAATGTTTGCCAGACGCGCATTGAACAAACGTTTTGGAAAGTCATTAAGTCTTGTTCTTATATACCTTTGATATAATGTTTCCGAATGTATATTTGTTCGGTTTCGCATCAGTGGCAGAGGTCTTGTGGGGTGTACGGAATCAGGATTTGCTCGTACCTTGTTTTCGCCACGGCTTGGCAGCCGAACGGTGGCGGAGTGGTAACAGGGCATCGCACACTCGGTCTTGATGGCGTTAGAACGCTTCACTGGCTTTATTCGTCAACAATGTCTGTGCTGAAACACTCACTCGATTCAAACGGATATCACATAGTCTGATGTGCGGCAAATCAAAACTGATACAATCAAATAGGATGTTCCTCAATTCTTCTTTTTGGCTTCAGAGTAAAGTCCGTTGAGGTCCTATACTCCGTGCTGGACATGTTCTCGGTTTCTGACATACTTCCACACCACTCGCAATCAAGGAACTCGATGATCGGAGTTAGATTGCACGGTAGAGGTTCACATGTAACGGTCTAGTCATTTCAATCTGACTAAGCTCACCTCCTCACTAACTCCTAGGCCCAGATGCAAGTAAAACCTTGCGCGTATGAAGAAGGGTCGCCGATCTCCTCGTATTGTCCAAACTTCAATCCATGAACGGCGCAGAAGAAGTAAGAGGCAGATTTCAACCCGTGCGGCCCGCAGACGACACATCAGTGAGAGGAATAAGCATGAGGGCGTCAGATCCATGTATGTGCCGGTCGACATGCCAGAGATGGAGGTGCATGCGTGTGGCAAGGATCGCGAGGATGATGAGCTGGAAACTGAATAATGGTTGGGTGGGAGGGGGCATATTAGTAGGGCTATGCAACAGAGTTTGGGGCACGTACTCTTGCAACATAGCGTTGTACGCATACTGAGCGTATGGAGGATTAGCGGGTCAGTCTAAGGGATTGGAGGGGCAGGGTTGGGTGCACTTACGTGGAGGAACAGTGACGTGATTACGTTCACCGCTGAGAAAACTTTCGAAACAAGAATGACGATCAATGAGCACAGTGACGGGAGAATAGCCTAGCATGTGCGTATAATGACTCACATAGACCGCATGCATAATAGAATATGTTATGCTTCAGCAGGATATCATACAAAGGGTTACGGGCGGTCCGCCAGCTCTGTATGGCACGTACTAACGTGAGGGATATGAGTCCTTGGGAGAGGGTGAGGTCAGCGCGCGTCTGTGTATACTACGCATGCTCCTGGCGACGCACCCAGTTCGAGAGCAAACAAGAGAACAAACGGTAAGAAGAGCTCATCGCTGCCCGCAGACTGGTAGCAGCCTGTGATGCCCGGGATCGCGCTGGTTTCAACTGTGAAATCCAAGAGGATGTGAGTGAGTGATGGTGGAACGTCAAAGGGGAATGCGAGAGTGCGTACATGGTGCGTTGGCAGTAGCGGTGAAGAGAACACCGACGGATGCTACTATGACAGCCTGGCTGATATATTTACCAAGGGCTTGAAATGCGGTGAGTGAGAACTTACAAGAAAGGCGGTCAGCATGGCGACGAGCACAAATTTGTTGTTATTCCAGAGTGCATATGTTCTGATAATGAAAAAGCCTGGATGAATCAGATGAGGATCACGTGTATATTGGAGGGAGGAGAGGTACATTCGGAGCAAATGACTGATATCAGACTGAAACCTGCAAGAGGGAAAGGCAGCACTCAGCAAGTGTGTGCATGCATGCATGTATTCAGCATGCACGTACAGGAGCAAATGTTGTTGATTAACTGGCATTTCTGGTAATATCATGCAGTAAGTGTCGTTCAGTCAGTAAGTCCACCACAATATCACGTACATCGGGGTTATTGTTCGGGATAAAGTTCACTAAATCACATGTCAATTCATCACTAGAGCGATGTGCTGGAGCCGAACGCACAATATAAATGCCCAACGAAGAGGAGAAAAGGCGCATATCGTGTAACGATATAAAGGCCTTTTACCTTGGTCCAACGCGATTGAAGCAGGAATGCCAACTTGGAACGGCACGTTATTATCAAATATCAAAAAGAAGCTCTGAACAAACGCATTACCTCCTGGTGAAGTGAACAAGCATAATCATAGGTCTGGAAAAAACAAGTTGAATGACGGAAGGAACACGTCATCGGGACAAACCCACCCAGAATGTAGCCGCCGAAGCTGAGTCGCGTTAGGACAAGGATCCAAGAAAGTGGTTCATATGACGCACCATATATGTACTAGTTGCATATAGATCATATCTGTTGTTATCAACGGCCATCCCATCCACAAGAAAGAGACGCACTGTATAGGTTTGCAAACTCCTTGCCGCTGCGACAGTATCAGCCGAATACTCCGTCGGCATTCAGTGGAGGGGCAGAAAAGGGTTTCAACGGGCGAGGCATGTAGCTTTACCTCTTATATATATGATATAGGAACCGAGCAAGATGAGGGCGCAATGAGTATACCATTCTAGGCTGAACCTGGGGTCATGAGGCCAAGGGATGGCAGACGTTCATGTTCTGGAACTTCATATGCCGTGAATTTGGGTTCAAAGCATGCTATAATACTGCATTTGGAGAATATAATACATAATGGCTCGAGTCATGAAAGAGTCTTGACGCGGCGCCCGGTGTTCGAACGTTTCCGTGACTGGCTGAAAGTGGACGAAACGATGTTACCACTGAATACTTCCTGAGTCGATTCGGACAGCGACAAAGCAAAGTGGTGAATGGCCATGCGCTGGCGCTGAAGCTTAAGATCTGAAGAGAGTACTACTACTTGAAGTAATTGGACTTAATAAGCATGTCAAATCAAAACTAATACAACCAAGCAAGACATTCCTCGCTTCTATCGATTCTCAATTAGACTTCGATGGTTGGAGTCGTGGACTAATATGCGCCCGTAGTCATTTCAACCAGACCAAGCTCACCTCGTCATATCCCTACCGAGTCCCAGGTAAAAATCTAAGCAAACCTTGCAAACTTCATTCCGTGAATGACGCCGAATAATCAAGCAAGCCGACTTTACATCGCGTGGTCCACAGATGACACGTCAGATAGAGGAATATGCATGAAAGCGTCAGTGTCATGTATGTACCGATCGACATGCCACAGATGGAGATGCATGCGCGTGGCAAGGATTGCGAGGATGATGAGCTGGAAACTGTATCACGTTCAAAGTGGGGGGAGGGTTGTTAGTAAGAATGTGCAGCAGGATTTGAGAGGCACGTACTCTTCGAACATGAAGTTGTACGCGTACTGAGGGCACGGAATATCAATTTCTGAGTATCAGGGAGATGGGCAGCACTCACATTGAGGAGCAGCGACATGAGGATATTCGCCGCCGAAAACACTTTTGAGACAAGAATGATCATCGATGAGCATGTGGAAATGGCCTGGAATGAGCTTGTGCCGACTCACACAGACCGCATGCATAGTAGAATATGTTATGCTTTAGCAGGACGACGAACAGTCGGTTGTTGGTCCTCCGCCAGCTCTGTATCGCGCGTACGAGTGTGAGGGAGATGAGTCCTTGGGAGAAAGCAGGTTAGCGCTCAGCAGCGTGTAAATGAATGGCAACTCACCGAATTCAAGCGCAAACAAAAGAACAAAAGGTAGGAAGAGTTCAACAGTCCCTGAGGGCTGATAGCAGCCCGTGATGCCCGGGATCGGGCTGGTCTCATCTATGAAGTGAAGAGGGCGTGAGCGGTAGCAGACTGTCTGGGGGAGGTGAAAGCGCGTACATGGTGCGGTCGTAGTCGCGGCAAAGAGGACGGTGATGGATGCTACGATGACAGCCTGACTGAGGTATCTACAAAAAGTTTGGGGTGGATGGGGAATGGGACTCACAAGAAAGGCGGTCAGCATGGCTCCGAGTACAATTTTGTTCTTGTTCCACAGCACATATGTTCTGAGGATGAAAAAACCTGGTTGAATTAGATCAGTAATGCGTGTATGTTAGGGGGGAAGGAGAAACACATTCGGAGCAAATGATCGACACTAGTTCGAAACCTGTGAGAGGGAAAGACAGCACTCAGCATGGACGTGCAGGCATGCATGCACCATGCACGTACATATACAAATATTGCTCAAAGTCAGGCATTTCTTGCGAATTCGCAGTAAGCGTCGTTCGCCAATCAAAAGTTCATCAAGCGTTCACATACATTGGGGTTCTCGTTGGGGATAAAGTTTACTGAAGCACGAGCATGTCAATTTGCTACCGGAATGATATGTGCAAGAGGTGAACGCACAGTATAAATGGCCGGCGAAGAGGAAAAATGGCACGTATCGCGTTACGATATAAAGGACTTTAATCTTGGTCCAGCGTGATTGTAGCAGGAACATCAACTTGAAGCAGCATGTTATCATCAAATATCAAAACTCATCTTGAACTCACCTCCTGGTGAAACGAACAAGCATAATCATAGGTCTGGACAAGGGAGTTAAATAGTGAACGGAAACACATTAGGATAAACCTACCCAGAATGTAGCCGCCGACGCTGAGGTGCGTTAGGATAAGGAAGCAGCGGTATGGATACCACGCACCGTATATATACTGGTGGCACAAGGATCATCTATGGTTGTCATCCGATCCATAAGAAAGAGACGCACCGTATAGATCTGCAGACTCTTCGCCGCTGCGACAGTGCCAGCCGAATACTCCATCTGCATTCGGTGAAGGAGTAGAAACAGGGTTTCGCGCGCGAAGCACATATCTTTACCTCTCGTATAAATGAACCAGAAGCCAAGCAAGATGATGGCGCAATGGGGGCACCATTCCAGGCTGAAGCTAGGGGCCTCATGGGTCATGGGAAGCAGTTTATGGAAAGGGTATGTCATGATTCCAGGTTCGAGGCATGCTATGCCGCATTCGGAGTTGAAACGGTCTTGATGGTGGTGTTCGAACGTTTCACCTGCCTGAGAGTGGATGTAAAGATATGTCTTCATCGAGCACTTACTCGATCCGGATGGTGACAGAGTATGGCGGCGAACGGTGGGCATATACCAGGAGAGAATGTTCTTATCTCTAGAGAGCAGCATGCCAAGTCAAATATCAAGCAAATCAAAATTTGACACGACCAAACAGGATGTTCTTCCACTTCTTAACGTATTTCCATGGGATTCGCAATCAAGGGACTTAATGAACGACGTTAGATTGCACAGTCAATGGGACATTATATGCGCCTGTAGTGGTCTTGTTATTCCAATCTGACCAAACTTACCGCGTCTCCTCCTGAGTCCTAGGTAAAAAAGAAGATACATCAGACAATGGAATAAGCATGAGGGCGTCAGATCCATGTATGTGCCGGTCGACATGCCAGAGATGGAGGTGCATGCGTGTGGCAAGAATCGCGAGGATGATGAGCTGGAAACTGCAATACATTCGAAGAGGGGGGATTGTTAGCAGGAATGTGTAGTAGAGTTTGGAGGCGCGTACTCTTCGAACATGACGTTGTACGAGTACTGAGGGTGCAGAATATCAATATGAATGGCCCAGCCTCAGGGAGTGGCGGTGCACTCACATGGAGGAGCAGACCCATGAAGACATTTGCTGCCGAGAAAACTTTTGGGACCAGAATGACCATGAAAACGGCGTGGGATATGTGTGTGGTGACTTACATAGACCACATGCATAGTAGAATATGTTATGCTTTAGCAGGACAGCGAACAGACGGTTGTTGGTCGTCTGCCAGCTCTGTATGGCGCGTATAAGCGTGAGGGAAATGAGTCCTTGGGGGAAAGCGGGTCAACGCTCTCCAGTGTGTAAATGAATGGCCTCGGCGACTCACCCAATTCGAACGCCAACAAAAGAACAAACGGTACGAAGAGCTCGATGCTGGCAGAGGACAGGTAGCAGCCTGTGATGCCCGGGATCGGGCTGGTCACATCTGTGAAAGTGAAGAGGTGTGAGCAGTAGCAGAGTGTCTAGGGGAAGTGAGAGTGCGTACATGGTGCTGTCGTAGTCGCGGCAAAGAGGACGGTGATGGATGTTACGACGACGGCCTGACTGGGGCATCTACAAAAGCTTGTGGTGGGTGGGAGATGAGACTCACGAGACCGGCGGTCACCATGACTGCGAGCACGAATTTGTTGTTGTTCCACAGCGCATATGTTCTCAGAATGAAAAAGCCTGGATAAAACGGATCAGAAACGCGCGTATATTTTTGAAAAGGACATATACACTCGGAGCAAATGATTGATATTAGGCTGAGACCTATGAGAGGGAAATGCAGCATTCAACAAGGACGTGCAGGCATATATGCACCATATACGTACATGAGCAAATATTGTTCAACGTCAGGCATTCCTTGCGAAGTCATGTCGTAAGCGTCGTTCATAAATCAATAAGTTCACCAAGCGTTCACATACGTCGGGGTTCTCTTTGGGAATGAAGTTCACTGAAGCATGAGCGTGTCAATTCATCATTAGAGCGATGAGTATTGGAGGTGAACGCACGATACAGATGGCCGGCGAAGAGGAGAAAAGGAACGTATCGTGTAACAATATAAAGGCCTTTGACCTTGGTCCAGCGCGATTGAAACAGGAACGTGAACTTAGAGCATGTTATTATCAAAATCAGAAAGAGGCATATCCCAAACAAGTACAATACCTCCTGGTGAAGTGAACAAACATAATCATAGGCCTGGACAAGCGAGTTCAATAGCGGACAGAAACACATCAAGACAAGCCTACCCAGAATGTAGCCGCCGACGCTGAACAGCGTTAGGACAAGGAATACACGGTTCAGATAGCACGCACTGTAGATGTACTAGTGACACATGGATCATCAACAGTCATCCCATCCAAAAGAAAGATACGCACTGTGTAGGTCTGCAGACTCCTCGCCGCCGCAACTGCATCAACTGAATACTCCGCGTTCATTCTGTGTGTGTTGGGGGGGGGAAAGAAGGGCTTTTTTTTTTATAAATCAAATTTATTGTCCGTTGGGGTCGTAGACCCTATGTTAGACATAGCCCTATTGCTAGGAACCAAGGGAATGAGGGCGCAACAAAGGCACCATTCCGGGTTAAAGCTGAGGCGCTCAAATCGTTCTGGAAAGGACGTGACGTGAATGCAGGGGTCAAGTACGTTACACCTCTCGAGCGACGTGTTGGAACGCATCGCTGGCTGACAATAGACCGGACTATATGTCTCCGCCAACACCTAGTCGATTCGGACAGGGACAGTAGTGAATAGCGTGCCAGATATCTCGGTAAATGTCGCATGATCAAATTTGCCGTGAATCAATACTAGAGTCTGATCGATCAAACCTTAGAGGATGTTCCTTACTTCTTGGCGTTGTAATTTGATACCATTCACAATCAAGGACCTACATGACTTGATAGTTGGTGTTAATCGCACAGCACGTGGGCCATATATATGCGCTCGTATATTTCTCATGCCAGTTCAAGGTATCTTTCCACTGAAGGCCTGATCAATGCGTGACGTGAAAAGTACGTTATCATCACTTACCTTCCCAGTTCGTCACTGCTGCATCCCAAAGTCTCACCTCATGCTCCCTCGTTGCTCCGAAGTGGTCCACAAAGTCGTCTCCAAAGACTTCACGCGCAATGCTGTCGGGTCGCATCATTGCTTTGGTCGCGTCCTCCAATGAACGAGGAAGCAAAACAACCTATTCACATATGGTCAGCGATGCTGTACTGCACGATCATTTGCCAGCTCACCTCCTTCTTCCTGGCCGGGTCACTCTGGTAAGTGGAGATGGGCGGCGTCGTGAGTTTGAGTTGTTTGGCAATGCCCCGCATGCCCAGCTGGAAGATGGCACTCAGGGCGAAATAGGGATTCATGTCAGCACCAGGTACACGAATTTCAAGCCTTGTTGCTGACGGCGGGACAGACGGTGGCGATATTATGCGGATGGAAGCCGCACGAGAATCGTACCCGTATGTAACTGCGTTAGGAGCCCAAAAAGCTTCACCACCAACGAGACGTTTGTACCCATTGATCGTTGGGACAAGCTCCCGAGTTTTTAGACAGGAATCACATTAATGAGAGTCGGGCACTCACCATAGGCATCACTGCATCATTAGCTTAGCATTGATATGTCGGAAAAGAAGATGAGCCTTACCATCAGGAAGGCCATCCAATACACCGGCCAAAAAGTACTCTCCAAGTTCACTTAGGTATCTTGTGTCCTCGAACGCTGCATTAACTCGTCCACGATCACGATCCACATTTGAAAGTGAGAACACGTTGTGGCCTTCTCCGTCTTTGAGTGATACGTGTATGTGTCTGAGCCGTTGTCAGAAGAGATTTATATAAAAAATGAGATGGCGATGATTACCCGCTGCAACCTGGTAGCTGAAGCAAAATTTCCATAAGATTCTAACAAATTTTATGAATTCAACTCACGTTTCCCCACGGTTTCGCCATAAAACTGGGGAGTACTCCGTGCTTCAGCCCTACACTCTTCGCCAGGAACTTGAACAGGATAGCGTTGTCCGCTATTCTCATGGCCGATGTATAAGCGAGTGCAGTCTCGAGGACGCCTGGACCAGTTTCGGTGTCTGCAAAGGAGTCAGCTTCCATCGCTGTTATAGTGCATAAAGCATCGTACGATGCCCCTCGATCTCTATGCCAAACTTCAGGCTCTCATCAAATAGCTCATGAAAATATTCTTGGTTCAGCTGAGTGCGCAGTAAGCTATATCCATGCACTGCAGTGATCTCTTGTCAGAGAATACGCAGCGAACGGCTACTTTGCTTACTTCCTGGGGTCAACGGCTGCAGCTGAGTGAAATGTTTTTGAGCCGCAGACTCAGGGGTCTCTGTATAAAACCTTTTGAATCACATCCTGAAGATGATGGCTTTCACGGACGCACCTTTGAAGTTAAAGTACTAGAAAGCCTCATGGGTCCATTCAGCGCATCGCATGACTGGCTGAGTTTGCTCACCTCGAACTCTACACCAGAAATGCACGCCATACCACAATCAGCCGCATTATCGACGGCTTTGCGCAGAAGTCCTCTAGGATCCGCACAGATGGGTGCTGATGTCTTCGGATCAAAGAATGAGACGAGGAAAAAGGGTACGTTGTTCTCCCAAGGTATGCGGCGAAATGTCGATAAGTCTATCGAAGCCATCAGGTCGCGGTAACCATTCTGTCTATTTGATATGGCCAGTTCCCGAGTGTAGACTGCATCATGCATGTCCCAGCCACTGCGATATAACTTGTATCATGAAAGCGAGTCGGGGGTGTAATAAGACGTACAAAACGACGCTACAAAAGCCAAAACCTTCTGAAGCAACAGCGCCTAGAAACTTGTCTTTAGACTGCAGGTGGCAAATCAATATTGACGAGGACGGACACAGGAGGAAGCATACCATGAACTTTCCTCTGAGGACGCCATCCACTTGAGATGGAAATCAGCAATCAAGTTATTCAATGGTCAGAAGGCAGGGTGTGCACCATCTATGCCTGTAGGGATCATAAATAAGTACTGTCGTGAACATCAAGTTATCACATTGTGCAATGACAACCGACCTGCAACTTTAACCTTGACATCATCGCGAAGCAGTTCCTTGAGGTCATTAACTGACCTCGGAGCTCCTGGAGTGGCACTAGTGGTCGCCGCCATATCTGGGATGATTGAGATGATTGGTCGTTCCGTTTCGATTGCTCTATGTGCTGGACAAGTCTAAATGGCCGGTTGCATGGGCGGTACCGGTAGAGACCGGCAGGTCTCTAAGAGGAAGATTTTGACCCAATGCGGACAGCTTTGAGCTCGCGCTCATGGAGGAGACACCGTACACTTGCCGACAAACACTGAAAACACCTGCGCCGATCTCATGTCTGGCCAAAGGACCGTCGGATCATTTCTTTGCAGGCTCAGGTAGGGGCTTCCATCAGATCTCAGGCTGATGGATAATGTGAACTTCCCTTGCACAGATGATGGATCTATTCGCATATATAATCAAAAGGCCTTGAAGGTCGTGAAGGCTATCAGAGGTTTGGGAGAAGTATCGTCTGTTGTATGCATGTCGCACAGTGCAGGCGGCCTTGGGAACATTTGGGTTGCATCCAACCGTGATGTACGTCTCGACATTTTTAGATACTGCCGCATGTGTCTGACAGACCGTGTTTTCAACTTGTACAGGCTCTACATTTTACTATGGACACAGAGAAGATGATCCTTGCGAAGGCTGACGCGACCTTGTCATTGGAGCTTGGTGCCGACAATGACGACGTGTTGAATGAGGTAGAGGGTGTAACATCATTCTTCATATTTTTGGCTAATCATGACCAGCCAGCTTTCGCTCAATAAAAAAAATAGTCAATTGGCATTTTGTTTGGACTCCGGCACAGTCGGCGTCGTTGATCTTTCTACGAAACAAGTAACACGCATGAGAACGAGTCATGACAATGTTTGTATCTTTCGTTTTCCAGGTGAATGCCTCGCTCATAGTGATGCAGATTTGTGGAACTGTGAAGTTCATTCCCGATCGCCCGAGTGAAATTGTCAGTGGTGGATACGACTCCAGTCTGCTGCATCACGATTTTCACCAAAGGACTGTATCGTCGCGATTCGATTTAGGTGGTTCGACTTTTGTTGGATTTAGCTGTCGCTCATTTTTGATATTTCCTATGTCAGGGACATCTCCTCCGTCTTCAGGTGTTTCAATGTCTCCGCCATTCATATTGTCGTTGGCTATGTCACCATCTGGCATCTTGGCTGCGGGAACCGCTGATGGGCGGGTATGGATTGGCGCCGGCGGAGAGAAAATGTTAGGAGTCTCATCTCGCGCATCTGTGAAAAAGAAACGGCGGAAGTGGGAAGGATTGAAGCAAGATAAAGCCATCACGGCGGATGTCGGGCATGGCCCTATCGCTGCTCTGTATGTATTACTGCTGTACCGTGACATGGGAACTTAGACGCCATACATTTACAGTTCATTCATCGGGCCTCGTACACTTTTAACATCCACATTGATGGGAACAGTTGCCCTCTACGAGATTGGCGGCCCAACTGCGGATGGAAACTTGGTTATGCTTCAAAAGTGGACAAAAGCAACGACTGGTGTGAACAAAGTTAACGCGATCATTACTACGGGGGACTTGATCATCATCGGTGGGCTGAGTGAGGCTGGAGGGGGAGTAATAGAGCTTTGGGAGAACAGAAGTGCCGAATTATGATGGGTTGATGTGCATGCACTTGATTACCTTACTATTAACTCGATGTTGGTAGCGCGAAGGCTGTTGCGCCGCAGCCGAAGCTCAAGGAATGTTACTATTGAAAACTTTCAACTGAGTCCTGACGATGACATTAGGTTGGTTTTTTAACCACGTGACTGATGTGTCACAAAAAAAGAGGCATATGCATGCATGATTTCACTGAAATTACAGGCAATTGTCGAAGATTATCAAAAATTACCTTCATTTTATTTTATGAAGGAGGGTTTTCTCTGATGCGCATGAGTAATGCATTACATTCTGTATCAGGATGGTGGATAATGCATCAGCATTGCTAGATGCTGTTGCATTAAAAAACTCAGCCTGGTGGCACTGACTGCGTCTTGAGATGATGGCCGCGACTGCGCAGTCACTCGTTGATAAGCAAGTAAAATTAAATTATGAGGGAATCAGACTAGCTACAGTAACAAATCGTTTGGCGGCGTTGAAAAGACGATCGTTGAACCAAGACTTGCAGTAGCAGTATCATGAGTGTGTGAATCTTGGTATGATAGCGCCCGACTTGGTGAGCGTGGATGCACAAGGACCTAGCGCATGCTTGACTCCATGGGTGGTGGGTTTGGAGGACATTGGGTCCAGTAGCTAGATATCAGCAGGCGTAGTGAATGCGCGCTCATTAATGTTTTTGAGCGCCATGACCGCAGCAGTGATAGCGGCAGTTGTCGCAGCAGTCGCAGCAGTTGGCGCAGCATGTTACCCGTGCCCCATTTCGTCGACGCCCGAGATTTGCGTGTGCACCAAATGCAGTCAAATATCGTTTCCTCTCATCTCAAATCAGCTACTAATGATGCACCAGAGTTTCGGCCTTCCCAGGCGCGTTTGATCCACACACCTGTGTAATCATCATTTTCACAAGTGCCGCAGCCCTGCTTACAGCCCCGTCGCCATCTCAATTTTTCAGGCGACCCCCAGTCCAACTAGTTCTCATTACTTCTCGTTCGCTAATCACCCTTTCCACGTCCATTCGTCGTAGATGTAGAACGATAAGACCAGTGCCCCGTGATTTCATAGATCGAGTGTCACGTCATCTTTTGTAGCGATCGGGCACAGTAAATTTGGTGACGGGCTAAGCCAGGTGCTCATATCTGTCGACAATGGGCTTGAATAGGGTGAGGCGCTACCCATTACCTCGAGAAATCCGGTTAACCACACCCACCTCCCCTCTTTACGTCCCCTACACTTCATTCACAGTTTCCATATCCCACTCCCCGTCTTATCCTACCACTCAGCCCATTATTCATATTTGATTTCTTGAAGAGGTTGAGGAGTGACAGCCTCGAGTCTTAATTTTCGGGGAGGGGTAGCCTCAGCGCCTGCGAGATCGGTGACTTGAAGGTTTTGGGAGTGAAGGACACTAAGGTTGTTCGTCGTAAATGCGAGGAAGAGATGGACGACGGCCAGCCGATGGCGAGTCTTTATGGTGTGGAACGTCTTGTTCAGAGGAGCCGGAGCGTATAAATGGGGTGACGCACAACGTGAACGACGTAGAGCGAAGACCCAGAGCCGACGTGGGGCGCATCAATCAAGGGCGATTGCAAGGGTACAGTTCCGCAGGCCCATAATGTTGTCTCGAGTGTTCCAAGGGTGCTTGCATGCCAGAAGAGTGACAAGGATTCGGTGGTGAGAGTAGTGCATGAGTGAGTGACAAGTGTAATAAATATAGCAAGCAATTGTAAGCGATTTCAAAGTCCCACGGTGATGCATTGATCATGAGCAGAGAATTGGTTTCGAAGACATATAATTCTAGAATTTCTATGTCGCAATCCAGTTACAACGTGATACACTATATCGTAAGTATTTACAGGGGGATAGCCGGGCTACTACGCGTCCACAAATATTTTCGAGAAATACTTTTTCACGCCTTCTACACCACGAACGATCGCCCCAACCACACCGTCTGGCCGAATCACAAACACCTTCGTCTTGCCAGCTTCCACGAGGTAAGCCGAATAAGCATAGTCCTCCTGGTCAACAAAAACGAGTTCCGCAGGAGCTGCGAAATCCTTCGCTGATGCCGATGATGGCAGAACGACTGCTGATCGCACGACACTTTTGTCCCATGCCTCCAGTGCTCCCAAGATCGGGCTAGCATCAGCGAGACTCGGTGCGAACACAAGCACCGTGTGGTACCAGGGTTTGTACAGACTAAAAAGTGTCATCGCATCAGACTCTCCACGCCCCACCTGGAGCATATTGGGTGCATCAGGCGCCCTGTCTCCAGCCTCCAGATGCCCTTCGTCATGCACCCCGTAGGCATTGATAGGCCTGCCCTCGACTGGAGGCACAAACTCATCCAGGACGATGTTGCTGAATCGGCAATTGATGCCGAGCATGAAAAGTTTGTTGTTTTGAGTGAGCGACGTGGCTCCTGCGATTGCCTTGTTGAGAATCGAGGTGGTAATCTCGAGCAACTCAGAAATGACAGGCAAACGCTCGGCGGTGTATGTCTCGAGAAGAGACTTGTCGGCAAGTCCTTTTTCGACGAGCGCAAGTTTCCATCCTAGATTGAACTGGTGTAGAGCACGGTTAGCTGTGTCGTAAATGCTGGATCTACCCGACTCACAGCATCTTGCACACCTGAATTGAGTCCCTGTTCATAGAGAAATGAGTAATTATTAGCAACGATCAAACCAATCATACCTGACCACCCAAGGGACTATGGACACTTGAATATGTGTTAGCAGCAGTTCATGAAGAGCCTCGGAAGACATTCAAAAAGAGACATACTGAGCAGCATCTACCACCACTTCTATCAACACAGTTACACACGTCTAAAATAGAAGCACATACCGCCCGCAACAAAGACCCGACCCTCGCTTAATTTATTCACCATCCGGATATTGGCCCTAAAGCAAACTCATGAACGCGCGTCGACACCTAGAGCTATACGAAGCGCACCGGAATGGGCTCATCCAAACCACCTTGTTGAATGTGATCTTTGTTGGTATTAAGGACGTGATGACCTCGAAGACAAGCTCCTCGCTCTGAGCGAGCTTCGTCATGTCTAGATCAGGGCCGAAGATAAAAAATTGCCAGCCATCCTCTCCAACTTCATTTGCTGGCTGCAACAACACGCTGTAGATCGTCAATGCACCGTCAAAATATATCTATCAGCCTCAAGAGCAAAGACCGAACATACCCTCGTTCAGCAAAGTTTCCAAACCGGTGAAAATGCTTCGAGACCGGATCAGAACAGCCTTCGATAAAAAATGTACAGCATGGACACACCATTCTATCAAAACCATCGCTCTTGAAACGGATATCTCCGGTCAGAATTTGGTCACCGTCTCTAGTCGAGCCAAAAAACGTGAGCCCAAGTTGCTTGCGCACGACTCCTGCTAACCAAATTCAGTCTCGTTCTGCTGTGTTGTATCATGTCTTGCCTTTAGCGCCATCAGCACCGATCATCCACTTGGTATTGAACGTCTCTGATATGCCGTTCTTCGCGAGAACAGCCGTGACGCCCTCGTCGGACTGCTCAAATGAGCACAATTCTGTTCCCATCTCGACAGAGCAAGAGAACTTCTCAAGATGGCCTTTCAGAATTGCATCTAAGAGTTGTTGACCCATCAGCCTGAGGTTGTTCTAAAGCAAAACCCAACAATCAACATGAAGACTGAACAAACAAGTGTTACGCACAAATGGTACCGCAGGGTTAGGTTCCATACTAGTCTTGAACGGCCGGTGCTCTGTGAGAGGCTCCAGCGTCCCAGACTTGTAGGTGTGGATGGGAAGAGCTGGATTCCCCAGATTGTTGACTTCCGGGACATTCAGGAAGTTGAAGAGTTCGAGGGACCGTGGCTGACCGTGCGCTTAATGAGACCACGGGGTGATATGACATGAAGATATATATAATAACAAACCCAGTATAAGGAACCGCGTTGTCCGATGCGAGGGATAGGGTCTTTATCTATGATGCGAACTGGGATGCCGTTCTGGAGGAGCGTCAACGCTGCTACCAGGCCCACTGGCCCGGCTCCTACCTAAGAAAAATAAATTCAGCAGAGGTGCTGGCTTCCATCATAAAGCAGATCGCTTACTATTAGCACAGGGGGATGAGTGAAATTCATATGTAGAGGAGGTTGATGACTTCAGAGGTGGTTAGGTTAGCACAGGGAGTTCATGGTACTCTATTATAACTGACCCCACTCGGTTACTTAAAGAATTTCACGCTTTGAGTAAACAAAGTTCATGACAGCTGCGCAATTCTAAAAAGTCGTTGTCAGTGTCGACTTGAACTGTATACGGAGGTATACAGTCACCCTCTCAGTAATCACGTCACATATCATTCGTGATACACAGGATACAGGCAGAATTGATACATCAGAATGATACATTCAGGATATATCATTCTGCCTGTATCCTATCACTGACCGCCAGGTGCGAGCATGCGGAGGCGCGCAAAGTACGCACAGGGACAGGTGAAGACGTGAGCATGGCAGGAGAGCGGACGCAGATCAGTACTGTGTCACTTGGTACGGTACCAATGTACACAAACTTGCGAAAAATGCAGAAAAACAAACTTGAATACACACTTTTCGTAATTTCCGACTCCCCCGGAGTACATGTGGAAACCCGCCTGGGTGATGGCGGGCACAGCGGTGGTTTGGGAGTTTTCCGCTATGGCGCTATGGAAGATTTATTTTGAAATGTTATCGATGAAATTTGGCATTTCATTAAGATCAGGCCCGGGTCACTCAAGAGGTGTGCGATCGAGAAATCTAGAACACTAACCTGCCGCAACTTGGGTACCCCCTACGCCTACCGTGACGGCGTGATGACAGCGTGACCGATCATGTAATTTAGCTTTATTAGGTATTTTTTTGTCACACCGAGAATCAATATGAAGTCAGAACGGATCAATTGAACGATCGAAAGCAAAACAGTACAGTTGCAGCAATAAAACGAATGAAAACGAGTATGTAGACGACTGGCATAAGTGCATGAAGTAAGAAAACGTTAAGAAATCAACCGCTGAGTGCAGAAAGAGCAGTAGGAATAGTCATTCGGACCTTCTTTGAAGGACGGGAAGAGCCTGCTTGCGGAGCGGCGCGTTTGGAACCACGGGAAACTAATGGAGGAATGTTCTCTTTTCCAATCTCGCCCGGAGGAGTGTAGGAAGGCTGCCAATGCGTCTTTGGGATGCGCGAAGCCGTTTGCTCCAAGTCCGTGAGCTTCATCTCCCTCCAAACATTTGCGGGCAGCGGTAAGCCAACATCTCTCTGTCCCGGCACCATATATTCCTCATGTTCCCGGAAGATATGCTCGTGCATATTGTAGCGCCAAACGGCACCGACCGGGACGACAGCCGTCTTTCTCGTTGTCTTGCCGGGCGCTGGAGGGAGAATGGGATGGCAAAGCTCACATTTCAGTGGCAGGTTGCGGCATGGTGTATTCTTGGAACCAGTCTCGGCGGATGCGTAACGGAATTGGTGCTGGTACATGCATTTAGTGTCCCATGTTGTGGCGGCTTTTGCGGGCACAGTGACGGTGATAGCACACTCTGGTCGACCAGAACGTCCGCAAAAGCCACACGGAAGTGTGTCGCCGACCTTGTAGATAGTCATAAGCGTAAAGTACAAATGAAAATATATAAAAACGTACAGGTTCTTTCAAAACGACCTCCTCTGGTGTGTTACTGAGTGCGCGCAGGATATGCTGACCCATGTGATTGCGCATATTGAGGACACTTGATTCGCAAAGGGGACACACGGAGATTCGATCCCCTTCGGATGCTCCCAGCAAATTACTGGCCTCCATAGAAATGACAGCAGGAGTACCTGTAAATGTAAATGTAGCATTAGAAATAAAGTGAACATACAAACCGCGAGACACTTACCATCCAAGCGTCTATAAGGAAATTTGGTCTCATCTGAAGGAGTAACGACTGCAATTGACTTGAGAGGGACATTTATCTCTACCGCTTTCGCCCATAGCAGGTCACAAGCTGTTTGCAGAGCGTCCCGTGAGATCTGCCATGTGCTCTGCCCCCCCCTCACTTGCAAGAAGTCGTCCACGTTGATATCGTCGCGTAGCCGAATGAATGTAGGTTCGGGGTTGACAGGCTCGACAAGAGAACCTGGGACGGTTACGACGACACTGCGTTCTGTAGACTCCGAGGACCCTTGAATTACCGAACGCGCAGTAACATACCCGCCGTCCCATAAGAACATCTGTGAAACATCGGCTGAGAGGCGAGTAGCGATGATGGTGAGCAGTTGGCCAGTTATCTTTGCCGTGGTTCTTGAAGCCTTCATCATGCCTATGTTGATTGACGAGTGAGAAATACCGCAAAGGCTAGCTGCTGTCGACCGAAGAACGGCAATAGAAAGTGTCCGACTGGAGCGCAGGATGGTCACGAAGATATCACCGACGAGGAATAAGTTCTGGTTAGTGATGCGACCTGCCGACATATCGATGCGCTTGTTGACTTTAGTATAGCCAGCGCGGACGCGCTCGAGTCGGTTAAGTGATTTCGAGATGAAGTCTTTATTGATGATGAGACGACAGACCGTCTGTTTGTGGATCCAGCGGCCGTTATACAACAGATAGTCGTCGGGACGGATGCCTGGGCCTTGCGGTAGTGGTGGGGACGAAGAATCTTGAGTGCGAGGCTGGTTAGACTGAGCTGGGGGGGCATCAGCAGGCGAGTCAGAGTCATCAATCAAGGCCTCTTCGAACGTCAACATGACTTCTTCATCGTCATTCTCTCCCTGCGACTCTCCAGGACCAACGCCCTCAACACCATCCTCACTCAAGACCGTTTCTAGGCATTGTGAGGTAGGAGATGCTGCAATGGGAGGGGGAAGAATGGGTACTTGGCTGGCGTCATCGAGCTCGTTGTCTGTACTAATGCCGAGGTACTTATTGTTGCCAAATGGACGTAGCATGTCAATGCCAGACGTAGTGTTGAAGAGTTGCGCATAGGAGTAATGAGCCGGATCAAGCTGAGAAGTGGCAAGGATCAAAAGTGCGTCCTCACGGCCTTTGCGCCACGATAAGGGAAGATCACATCGGCCGGAGATAATATCACCCTTCCAGATCTCCCGATTGATATGATCGACTCCCTCATGACGAGTGAGTTTCAATCGTCGGTGACCCGGATCAAGCTCGGGATGACGCTTGAATACCCCGTCGATATCCTGTGCAGCGGCAAGGCGGTCAATTGCCTGGGCATAGGAACAAGCCGAGTTGTGACCGCCAATCATGCGAGTGCGTCCAAAAAGAATCTCGAGGGGGTCGTCTCCGACGTCGCCAAGGAAAAAAGGTGCATATGGATCCAGAGACTGTTGCTTAGCGAGGGAGAATATGGCGTTCTTGACCATTGTCTGTGTGTCGTAGTATAATTGGTATGACATGAAGGATCGGCGATGAGCATGGAAAAATGAGAAAGCGAGGTGTGAATAACGGCTGAGAGATTCGAATTGCTGGGACAAGGAGAGCTCGACGCGGATGAAAGGTAGTAGGATGGATTCAAGCAGTTTACTGAGAAGATAAATGGACGCAACATCAGCACGAGTATCAACATCCATGGAAAACGAATCGTTGGATATGTGGAGCTGGGAGTTCGAGAATTCGATGATGGCGAGCATAAGTTCAACCGCACGAGGGACGTCTTGAGGGTCATCCGGGTAAAGCAGTTTTGTCACCGCAGCTTCCTCGTATGCCGGCAACCACGCGAGATAGCGCGCGAGCATCATGGAATTGATGACTCGGCCATTATTGAGCACAATGCCTGCAGGTGACCGGATGAGTGTGCAAATACCTAGATTTACATTAAATTAGTAGCGTTCATCATCATTAAAAAAAACATACGCTTAAATATGTGCTTGAAGTCGAAATCAAGAGTCATTTCACCCGCGCCAGTGAACAAATTGAGGCCCGGCATATTGATCAGTGTTCCATACAAAGGCGAGTCTGGAGCTAAAGGTGTCTTGACGAAAAGTTTGTGTCCAGCGGCACGTCGAGTTGCATCGCCATCTGTTGCAAAAGACCAGGCTGGTCCGACAGACGTAACCGCAGTACTCGAGTTCCAGCACTCAACAGTTTGCGCGAGGATGCGCTCCATGTCTGATGCGTCCTCTGTCTTGCAGGTGGGCGCTGCAAGGATAGGGTATATCTGGTCTTCGCCGAAGCAGGAGACACCAATCACAGTGAGCTCCTTTCCAAGATGGATGTGGCCGTCGTGGATTTTCTGCGCGATACTCACAGCAGAGTCGTATGTGCGGAGAACCGGGTCGATAATGTTCGAGTGCTTCCAGCAAAGGCCACCGACCTTGTTGAACTTACTGAAATGAACCGCCATCTCCTCAAGCGCAATCTCGTCAATCATAAAACTGACGCCGCGCAAGGGCAACAAGTCAGCGCGAGTGTCGACAACAATATGTTGGATGTTTTGGTCGAACTGTTCGTTGCGTATTGGGCCGATGGTTGGTGAGAGAGATGTGAATATGGATTTAGCGCGAAGAGTACGAAGGGATGGAATTTTGAGGCCCTGGTTGAGGGCAAAAAGCAACTGACGCCCCCCCAGTCTAAAGACAAGGGTGGCTATATCCAAGTCGTTAGCACCATATCCGCGTGGCTGGTACACACCCTCGAGAGCGTCTTCCAGCTTGTTGACAACTTCTCGGATGCTGGCGCCATTGCGTAAAGCGATGTTGATGACCTGATGAATGCGAGGGATGTCGTTTTCAGAGATAGCCATCACGAGGCGGTTGTAATCGTCCAACTGAGTGAGGGTGTACATATACTTGCGCGAGTCATTACAGGCCTAGAAAGGGTCAATGAAAATACATAAAGGCAGAATAATAAAACATGCCTGCAACTTCAACTGATTAACTTGATCCGAGTGTTTTTTTATTAAGTCTCGCATATGTGCGAGACCCAGATAATGATAGTTCGTGTGGGCCTTGGGATTACGTGCTATATCGATGAGGCGATAGACGTGCGCGTAAACTTCACCACACTCTTCACACGGGAAATCTTCCCGAATAGTGAGATGTGTGCAGAGTTTCGATCGAGCGCGAGGGAGTCGGGGAACTGTGATGTCGACAGTAAACGGTAGTCCGTCGGGTCCGTCGTGGTATCGTGCCCAAGGAAAGGACATAGCGAATGTGTGGAGGTCGTCAGGCCAGTTGATGGGAATGCCTGGACACACAATGTCGCGTTTAAGCGAGCTGATATCAGAACACATAATGTTCCGATCATATGCGTTGCTGAAAATGACATAATGTAACACGATCATCAATGAAATTGAGCCGAAATGAACACACCTGGGTTGATCAGATCGAAAGGAAGGCTTGATCATTGCGCCAGCTTTCTGAGTGTTGTGCTTTTGCTTTTTGGAAGCAGTAGCAGCGCACTTCTTACTGCCTCGGTGGTTAGTGAGCGACTTGAACTGACCGGGGGTGCATAGAGGTAAGGCTGTGTGCACACTGGTTTGACACCAGCTTCCGCACTCAGGGCAGAGTAGTCTCCATCGATCTCCGAACTGATCCGATACTGGAAGCCGATTGGCCTTGAATAATAGATACAGGGACTCGGGGGTATTAAGCTTGAGTTGCGCCTTGATGTCGATATCTGAGTCCGAGATCGTGGCTGAGACCGAAGATGAATTTGAGGTTTGGCTATCCGTTGATGATTGGCGAGAGAGATAATTAAGGGAAGCTAAACTAGAAATACAAGATGGTTTGTCCGTATCTAACAATACTTGAAAGTCTATGGATGGGGTCTGCGAGTGTCCGGATGACGTGTAAATGATATCCGAGCGATTTGATGGATCATTTGATCCGAAATGCGTGGTATGATATGAATCTTCATCGAGGTCCGTGATGTAATAAGTTCCGTTATCGTCTTCGGAAGCAAACCAGGAATCGTAGCGAGCAGGCTGATGGGTCGTAGAATACATAATGAATGTTGCAAGGAGAGAGATGCGAGACGTTGACGAGACGCGTCACATTGATATTGACGCGTCATATTGACTTTGCTCACGTGCTTCCAAAAATCACACCCGAGAACCAACATTTAGCATGTAGCATCTTTGCACATGCGTTTTTCATTAAAATAACTATCTAGGTATATTCTACACCAGTGAAAACACCCCCTTTTGAGTACTCGACAAACGATTTTACGATGATTTGAGGCCGCTGGCGAGAAACTCAAAACTCATTGTTCATAACTTAGAGTGGCTGTGTTTTAAGCTTTTTTAGCTTATCTAATGTTGGGCTCTGTGTTCGGAATTTTGCGAACGCACACCTCTTGGGGTCACTACTCTTATAAGCTGAGTAACAGTAAGTGCTGCCGCGCAGCGCACAATTTTCACATCAGCCAGAACCGGACCGGAAAACGGTTCTCGGTTCTACCTCCGGGTGGATGATTGGTGACGGTTCATTTTCTCGCGTTTCCCCGATATTTTTCAAAGTCCGCCATATGTCATCACTGTACTGTATACATTCGACCTTAGGTTCGTCACAGAGTTGCTGACCCCCCGAACCACCTGGGTTACCCAATAAGTAAGTATTATTAGTGGTTTTCAAAGTCGAACGTAGAAAAAAATTCCCAGCGAAATTTTGCATATTTGGATGCTGCCGCTTCGGCAGGTTTCGGACTCCGCCTTGCCCTGCCTGCGTGCTTGACATTGTCGTTACTGGCGTCGACGCTGCCAAAGTATCAACCATGTCAAGCTCCAATCAGAGAGGTCGAGGCGGTGGAGTACAGGTCAGCGCACCTGCCAGTACGGACACTGGGAAGAAGTGCACTATTCACTGGGAGGGGGTTCGTGGTGCTCATACTGAACGTCTACTTGCCTGGTGCAAGGAAAATGAAGATGCATGCATCAAGCTTTTCTCGGATTCTGCAAAGGATGCTAAGGAGCAAGGCCGGAAGAAGTAGCAGAGTGGAACTTCGAGAGATATCTTCTATTCACAGGTAGTGATGTGCCGGCCCGGCTTGGCCTGCAAGCCCCGGCTTTGGCCTGGCTTGGGGCGGCTTGGGCTTTTGAAAATGTCAAGCCGAGCCATGAGCCAAAGCCAGGCCAAAGCCCCGGCTCGGCTTGGGCCCAGTCATGGCTTTAGACACCAAATAGAATCAATATTCAATATATTAAACTATCTACCAGGTCTCGTCCATTGATTCTTCATCATCGTCTTCTAATATAAGTACATCCCAACCCCCCTCCTCATCATCATCTCCAACCTCACCAGTCTCTGCATCATTTTCGGAGTCATAAGCTTCAGCCTCTGTAAGAGATGATGGACCGGGGTCGCGGAATAGTAGATCGTGACGTAGAAGGCATTTAACACATTGTAATGCTTCGACAATGTCACCTTTGAGCCGATTACGGCGCTTGCTAATTGTAATGCCTCCTTGTGAAAACGCCCGCTCGCTCGAGACTGATGAAGTCATAATTGACAAATAATCCCTGGCGAGCGAGGCCCAGACTGGATATCGCTCAGCGTTAATCTAAATGAAAATGACCATCAGTTATTGACATTTAATCCAACCGAAGCTACTTACCCCCCACCATCGTATGGCGCTCATCCCAGCTGGCAGAGCTGCCTCGATAGTCTCCATATAACCCAAAAACTCGACCCTCCATGGTCTCAATGCGTCAACAGTAGATTCACCTATATCCGCCTCGCTGTCGTCTTCAGAATCACTCTGAACTTGTCGGATAAGCTTCTTGAGGCCGCCGACCTTGCTTTTGGTAGTTGCAAGCGAGGGTGATGAGTAGTTTCGATTCAACTCATGATAGCGTGCTTCGAACACTTTCTCTGCACATGCAAGTACATCGTCGAGCAAACTTGATGGCCAATGTTTTTTGAAGTACGCGATTTTCACTGTCGGGTCCAGTACTATACTTGCAAATATCAGAGCGAACCAACAAAAACTGACAATGACGAACACATGGCAATAATATAAGCTGGGGTATCTGTCGTCCTCTCGTAGTAATCGTCTAACTTGCTTGCCACCGCCTTGAGTGCATGAGAGAATCGAATATATTTGGGTCTTTCCGCTCGTGATGCCCATGATCTGTGAAGCGTCTCCAGTGCTGGAATAGCAAGATGGAGTGTCGATCCTTGATCTGACGAGAAAGCTTGCTGCACAACGTCAGCGTACTAGAGAATCAGGTTAGATAGACAATAAAAACCAGTTTCAACCGAACATACTGAAAGCAGGTCCGCGAATTGGCCAGCTCGTGCCCATTCCACAGGTGATAACTGCAGAAAATCGATTTTGGAGCGCTTGGTCAGATTCTGTTCCTGGCGTCCCATCTCATAGACGAAAGTGTCGACATGCTACAATGTGAAAGTAAGAACAAAAAATAACAAAAAATAAGATACACACTGCCTTGTTGCATTCCGCGCGGTTGAGCATCACATATGTCGAGGACCAGCGGACTTTCATATCGAGCAGCAACTGCGTTGGTGAAGACACGCCGGCCTTGGTCTGAACAGTCTTATATAGCTCTTTCCGCTTGGCCGACGAACGTTCCTGAATGGGGAACTTCATCAACAATGTCAGGGTTGAATTTGTGACTGACATACCTTGACACAGATACTGCGGATGAGGCCGACTTCGTCCCGGTCATTTGCCTTAGTCGTGTCCAGTTCGTGTGCACGTGGATCGTGAGGGTTATAGTGAGGTGCGATGCTGTATTCACGCAGGAGGGTCTGTGTTCCTAGGTTAATGACATGTGCTAGACAACTATCAAAACGGTTTGAAATTCCATCATTAAAATCGCATAAAGGGACTCACTTTATCTTGCGTGATAGCCATGGAAATTCTTTATTGAACTTCGCCTTGTACAGCTTCGAGAACTCTTGTAGCATAGTGCTATTGTTGCTCGCATTGTCGCATGTGACGTGTCCGAGCTGCCCAATATATACTGAGTACAATAGCACTTAAGAAGTCAAAAATACGGACCTTGTGAGCAACGCCAACACGATCCAATATCTTGAATAAGGCACCACCTAAATGCTTACCATTGTGCGCATTATTCAGCTGTGTAAAGCCAAGCAGCGCGCTTTGAGACTCCCACTGCATCGGATGGTTTTCTTCTATCCAGTGGCCGGTGACGGCGAAGTACCCATTGACATTTTCGGCCTGCCACGCGTCACATGTTATGCTGACAGCTCCGCTAACGGAGGCACTCTGTAATATATACTCGAAGATGAGAAAGTCACAACACTGAAAGGCCTGATGGTACATACATTAAGTTTTGTTTTCAGCCGGGTCAAATGATTCTTGAACATCCTCATGATCTCAGCACGTGTTGCTTTGCGACCTGGAATTTTGACGCCTTGTGTTGCGCGGGAGGCTATGTCAATCATCTCCCTGAACTTCGGGTGTTCAAGGGCCTGGATGAGCTGTCATTATGTCATTAGGATGTAGCTTGATAGCACGGTAGTTACCATGAGACTGACCTGATCTGTTGCGATGAGCCACTCTACAGCTGCTTTCTTAAAAAGCTTATCACTGTAGGGAACTACACGCTCTGAGAGCTTTCTCTCTGTCATGTGCGCGCTGATATTTTGCTGGGCTCGGGCGGCTTTCTCCTTCTCGGCTTTGACATCGCCAGGCAATTTAGAGGCGAATGCATTGTCCTTAGCCCATTCCTGGTATTTTCCCTACAGACGTACAAGATCAGGATGGCTGGAAACAGTCACAATACTTAAGACTTGCCCTGAATTTTGCTTCTGCATGCCGGCGCAGCGTGGTTGTCTCATTCACGATGATACACTGACCCCTAGTGGTGTAGTATGTATCATTAAGACTGTAGTACGAGATCAAATGCAAGAAAACTCACGAGCAGACCTTACATTTACGGTGTTTTTTGACCGTTCCATTAGTGCCAGCACGCTCGAATGGGGTACCGAAAAATTGCTCAATGTCGCGAGTCTTGTCTTCACGCGAGGGAGTGGAATCGGTGACATCCTGCACGTCGATGTCAGCGAGAATTCCATCACCATCAACTTCAGTATCAGGATCTTCCACAGGGGCCTTTCGTCAACGGACTCGTTTGGCTGTTGTCTCTATGTGAGTGAAATGCCTTACATTGGTAGCAGATAGACTCATGTTTTGGGTTTGTCCGTGCATTTTCGCGCTCACCGGCGTCACCAGATTCATCATCGTTGTCGAAATCGTCGTCATCGGCTCATGCCCTTTTGCTGTTGTCAGGCGTGGGTACAGTTAGAGGCTGGATGTCAGGAGGGTTTTGTGTGTCAGGAGGGTGTGGTGAGCTGTGGGTAGTGCTTCGATTGTTAGCGGCGGTCTGCGCAGTCAACTTCGCAGCCTCTGCAGCCCGAAAATCATTGATAACTTTTGTTTGGGATGGGAGGGCGGCCTTCTCAGAATGTTGGAGAAGCGCAGCTGTGGGTTTGATCTTGCGTGCTGGGCGCACTATGCGAGGGTCATCGTCGCTGGACATTGGGCAGTAGGTAAAAATGGTAGATAGTATAAGTGGGGAGACGTACTAGCATATTTCTGAACTTTTTGTCCGACATGGCCATCGTTGGCCCATCAAGGCGGCAACATATGAGAGCTTGCAAAGGAAAGTAAATCCCTGAAAACAGTATAACATAGGGCGACTCACCGGGTCATTCAGACATATTTCGCCAGTCATTCAGACATTTGTTGTGTTATCGTCGTCGTCGAAGCCTAAAAGGATAATGACGGATACAAAAATAAACCTAGAAGATCGATCGATCAAAGGTAAGTGACGTCCGCGGAATGATGACAAAGTGGGAAAGCCGTGGCCTGGGCCGCCGGCTTGGGCTTTCAAACATCTCAAGCCGGGCCAAAGCCGTTTTCAAGCCGTGCGGAGGGCCTGGCTTGGCTCGGCCCATTTAGGCCCGGCTTGGCCCGGCCCACGGCCTGAAGCCGGGCCATGCACATCACTAAGCTGGATAACAGTATGTATCTGATTTATGCCACAGAGCAAGCATAAAGTAATGGTGCAGACCCCCAACAAGATCATACAGTCGGACTCAACGATGCGGACCTTGCAGAGCTCTCATGCAGAAGAAGGCACCAGCCGAAGCATTTAGGCATAGTAGGGGATGTCTGCCGTTATTGTGAGCATTTGTCAACATTCACTCCGCGACTACGTAGTTGACTTCCTATCGACACAGTCCATTCAATTTTAATCGTACAACTTTCCTACATTTGTGACTCCTTCGGTATGAGAATGCACGCGGGATATTCAACAGGAAATGAAAATATGGACGACGAAGGAGTTTCCGACCTCCTCGACGTACTTGACGTCCACCGAAGTTCCTTTTGCGCTCTTCTTCTGGATGTGGTCCAGCTGCTTCCACAGCATCTGGTTCCTGGCACTGGAATCCGAATAGTACTCGGGCTGAATCTTCATGCCCGTGTCTCCAGGCGCGAGGTCAGTGACGATATCGCACCACCTCTTGTAGTTGTGGATGCCTAGCGTCACGAGGAACTCTTCCCCGGTGCCGTTTATGAAGCGGAGCGCACCAGAAGTGCCGCTGCCGCCCATGACGAGGGTCTCGATAGAATCCGTGTTGGACCACGTCCCCCCGTTGGCATAGTGCCACACGGTTTTCTCGACGAGCTTGAAACCGGGGTTGCCGGTGGTGGCGTCGATGATTCGGACTGTGATGGTGTAAGACATTGTTTCTGTATGAGGACGATGTCAGATAGGTTGACTGGCAGATTGTCGCAAGACTGCTTGCTAACCTGGTTGTAAGGATGGGTGGCTGGGGAGAACGGATGCATGACTGGCCATTTATACGTCGAGCCATGCATGGTGCGCGGCGTACACTTGGAGAGTTAGAGCAAGTCACTCGGCTGTTGGTGTAACCGAGGTGTGATGCCAAGTATGTATTGCGGCACGTTCGACATGCTTCCATTCATTCGTGAATATTCATATCAAGTGTTCTGGACTGGCACAACGTTTGACATGCTTCCATTCATTTGTAATGAAATTTCCTTTGACAATTACAACAGTTGGGGATTGTGCGTGAAACCGGGGTTGGCTGATAATACCAATATGGTCTATTTAGCGCCGAACAGATCTTATCGATAAGCATAGTGCATGGTAGAGCTGTGGTTGATTCCTCACAGTGATGTCTCTGGTCGTCGGACTTACTGTCTCTGGACGACAAGCAGAAATCAATCTAGGTACTATCTTACGTCCTCCGTGCAGCGTCGAGGACGCCTGGACCCGTATTGGTTTCTGCAGAGTCGCCAATTATGAGACATGGTCTAACACGGATTCAATTGAGATCCTCGTCGTGAGCGGCAGTGACACGTCTGGTACACATCACATTAGAAGAACTAGCGCTCTGACTCCAGGCTGAGCTGATTCCCCGGATGGCAGGTACACTCCCAGATCAGTGAACAAACGGGATCATCGCAACACATTCAAGTTATCTATGGGCGCGTGCCGGGATTGAGCGTTGGGCGTAAGGAGTTCATCTTGTGTCGATAATGTGGTCCAGAACACCTGATATGAATATTTACGAATGAATGGAAGCATGTCGAACGTGCCGCAATACATACTTGGCATCACACCTCGGTTACACCAACAGCCGAGTGACTTGCTCTAACTCTCCAAGTGTACGCCGCGCACCATGCACGGCTCGACGTATAAATGGCCAGTCATGCATCCGTTCTCCCCAGCCACCCATCCTTACAACCAGGTTAGCAAGCAGTCTTGCGACAATCTGCCAGTCAACCTATCTGACATCGTCCTCATACAGAAACAATGTCTTACACCATCACAGTCCGAATCATCGATGCCACCACCGGCAACCCCGGTTTCAAGCTCGTCGAGAAAACCGTGTGGCACTATGCCAACGGGGGGACGTGGTCCAACACGGATTCTATCGAGACCCTCGTCATGGGCGGCAGCGGCACTTCTGGTGCGCTCCGCTTCATAAACGGCGCCGGGGAAGAGTTCCTCGTGACGCTAGGCATCCACAACTACAAGAGGTGGTGCGATATCGTCACTGACCTCGCGCCCGGAGACACGGGCATGAAGATTCAGCCCGAGTACTACTCGGATTCCAGTGCCAGGAACCAGATGCTGTGGAAGCAGCTGGATCACATCCAGAAGAAGAGCGCAAAAGGAACTTCGGTGGACGTCAAGTACGTCGAGGAGGTCGGAAACTCCTTCGTCGTCCATATTTTCATTTCCTGTTGAATATCCCGCGTACATTCTCATATCGAAGGAGTCACAAGTGTAGGAAAGTTGTACGATTAAAATTGAATGGACTGTGTCGATAAGAAGTGAACTACGTAGTCGCGGAGTGAATGTTAACAAATACTCACAATAACGGCAGACATTCCCTACTATGCCTATATGCTTCGGCTGGTGCCTTCTTCTGCATCACAAAGTTGAGTACAGGCGAGCATATTACGACCAATCAAGATGAGGAAAAAAACGTCAATATCACCAAAACAGCGTCGTCATACAAGTACGGTCGTATCATATCCGGGCGTCAAGATATTATCACTCCCCTGCAAGAAAGTGCGCGAGCATGTATATCGTCGAGCCGAGGAAATGAGCGACTAAAAACGCATCAGTACTAGCGACGACGTGTTGTCAGAAGCGTATACTTACCTGTAAGTCTAACAACTCAGAAGAGAATTAACGTCATATACCCATTCACAGCCGCACTCCTACTCGTCGCCGTCTTGCCATTTGAAAATGTGTAAGCGATCTGCGATCTCGTAAAATACGCGCATGATGGCAGCAGCCGGAAGAGCCTGCAAACCCACCAAGTCAATAAAAATATGTTTGATACTAGCCTGTTCGATATTCACTCACGTTGCTCAAAGTCCAAATTAGCAATATGTTCGTCCTGAAAAATCTTATGGTTTTCTTGCTGCGTTGCTAGATCAGGCTTGGACACCGCCTTGGGTGGGTTTGAGGACAGAAACATGCATAGCATCTTCGCCTGTTAGTGCCCCATGAGACATCATGAATGTTGGCAAACTGTTTTGTGTGAGCGACTGGGAGCTATGCAGAAGAAGGGGGATAAACTGCATAGATTGAGGACCGCGCCATGACCAGATACTGGAAGAAGGAAGTAATCAATGCCATAGCTCACACTTGAACTATCATCAAACTCAAATCATGACCCAGCAAAATCGAGAGCACAATATCCCTAAAGATCAAATTTGAGGATGACCCGAACTCTGTCCCTAGCAGCTTATCCAGAATATTCGACATGTTGTAGTCGAAATTCTGCGCTGCGACGAGTTGGTTGATGAGATATTGTCCACACCCGCCCTTCAGGACGACGATCTCGCCTCCAATATTCGAATCGATGGTCGATGGTCCAAAAAGAAGAAGTGTAGTGAATGACTCAGCTCTGCTGAACAGTTTCGATCCCTCGCATTTTGGAAGCTGCTACTATCATTTTTCAGTGGTGTGCCGTCTCTGATGCATCTAGATTATCACTGCAAATCTGCACGCTGGCGAACGGTAGCGGTCCATCTAGAGAAGCAAGTTCGTATGTTCAAGTATATGCAAGGGTGCATCTCTAGATCAAGCTTGAAATCCTACCGGAAGCGAAACTGTCTGTAACAAGGACAGGGGAAAAATTAAATTTGATTCGTCTTTGAGAGTGTGCTTTAAATCTCTGTCCAGGCAGCAAATTTAACACTTACGTCCGCTGTGATGGAAGCAAATCGAATTTTTATTTGACGATGTCGTATTCGTTGAATGGTCAAGTCTTGTCGATCGATGTACCACCATGGGTGGACCCTACAGCACATCATTGAAAATCACCCTTTCAGTTGTAGCTCATAGAGTATCTCGTCTGAATATAGGACTATTAGATTTGAGTAAAGGGCTAGAAAAGACTTCAACACTTACCAAGAAACTACTACTACATCGATGTGACCTAATAGTAAGCTAAGCTATTTTTATGGTTCGCCTTCTTTCGACTTTCTCTTCAAAGGTCGTGAAGTTACTCCGGAAACGAATTTTGTTGCCAAAGAACAGCCAAGAGCCTCCAAGGACCCGAGAGAGGCTGCGCACTGCGCTTGGCTGGGAAGAGGGGAACCTGAGAAAAGCACAGCCACACTGAACAACAGCCTTCCACAGCGGAACTTCTGGAAGTTTATATTGGATAGATTTGAGATAGAATACTGACCCTTTTTCTTTTGCAAACTCTGACGAGTTCACTCATTCTTTAGGGGACCACTTATCTACACGCGATGTCAAGGTACCACGAGGTGCGTTTATGGTTATCCTCATGGTTAAAGGCGCCTAACGTGTCTGGTCTATGATGAACAGGCCGACGAAGCACAGCGGGGACATTACAATGACGGGTACAACACTTACCCGTCTCAGACACCCAATCCTTACGGAGAGGAAACGTATGACCCGTATGACCCACACCACTACGATCCCCAACATGAACACCAACCCTACGATCCGAACCAACAATATCACCTCCCGGACCCATTCCTTACCCCGCAAGTACCATCAACTCCATTTCCTCCCTCACAATCGCAAGATTTATATCAACAACATCAGCCTTCGCATCAGCCATCGACTGACTATCTAACACCGCACGCTGGCTATAGCCTTTCCGACAACCCACAGCCCACTAATACACGCCCGCAGTCGCAGTTCGGTCTGGATTATGAGATGGTAGAGCATGAGGATAATGATCTGGGAGATATGCCACTGCTGCGACGGAATGGAGCAGCACCCATGCCTGGAGGTTACCAGGATACTGATGATCGCTCGGAAACTAACATTCGCTATGGACACATACCACAGCGCGTACCCCGGCGATACAAGACAATCAAGAAGGTAGAGTGAGTATTACTTTTTTTATCCAATCTTCTTTCATGCTCACAACGTACAGACTCTTCCATGGTAACTTTGTGCTCGACTCCGCAGTACCAACAAAACTGCTGGACATGTGCGCGTTGCGTAACGAACGCGAGTTTACCCACATGCGGTACTCTGCAGCTACATGCGACCCGAACGACTTTGAGAAATCGGGGTTCACCCTCCGCCAGGGCCATTACGATCCTCCACGGCGAACCGAGCTTTTCATCGTCATGACAATGTATAATGAAGACGAGGAGCTATTTTGTCGTTCAATGCATGGTGTCATTAAGAATATCGCACATTTGTGCAAACGGGATCGCAGCAAAACGTGGGGAAAAGAGGGTTGGAAGAAGGTTGTAGTCTGTATCGTTAGTGATGGGCGGCAGAAGATCAATTCCCGGACGCTGAGTGTAATTGCTGCCATGGGTGCATATCAAGACGGCATTGCAAAGGTACGCTTCAATTCTGGCAAATAGTCCTGTTGTTGATGATAGAGAAGAATATCGTCAATGGAAAACCTGTCACAGCACACATATACGAGTATACCACGCAAAGTTTGTCTCCACATTATTGACCTGTTTTAAATCCTAACGCGATCACAGTATCTGTCTCTCCTTCCATGAAGATAGAAGGCGCCGAGAAAGGTGTCGTCCCCGTACAAATCATCTTCTGCCTCAAGGAGAAGAATCAAAAGAAGATCAACTCCCATCGCTGGTTCTTCAATGCCTTCGGTCCATTACTACAGCCAAATGTGTGCGTTCTCCTTGACGTCGGTACCATGCCCGGCCCCACCTCAATCTACCACCTGTGGAAAGCCTTCGACATCAATTCAAACGTTGGTGGCGCATGCGGCGAAATCGTCGCCTTGAAGGGCAAGTACGGACAATATCTTCTCAACCCACTCGTCGCAGCGCAGAACTTCGAATACAAGATGTCGAATATTCTGGATAAGCCGCTAGAGAGTGTGTTCGGGTACATCACCGTGTTGCCTGGCGCGTTTAGCGCATACAGGTATATTGCCCTGCAGAATGACCAGTTGGGGGAGGGCCCGCTGCAGAAGTACTTTTTGGGTGAGAAGATGCATGGCGCAGGTGCAGACATCTTCACGGCGAACATGTATCTTGCCGAGGATCGGGTGGGTGTCACGTAGAACAAGATGATGTATTGGCTGACGCTTGTTCAGATATTATGCTGGGAGCTGGTCTCAAAGCGCGGGGCATCGTGGATTCTACACTACGTCAAGTCTGCTTATGCAGTGACTGATGTTCCAGACCAGGTCAATCTGAGCGATCAAAGTCCTCATGCGGTGCACGCTGACCCTTTCCAACAGGTTCCCGAGTTAATTTCTCAAAGACGTCGCTGGCTTAACGGCTCCTTCTTTGCCGCCATACACTCTACAGTTCATTTCCACTACTTGTATCGTTCCTCGCATACATTCATGCGCAAGTTTTGGATTCACATTGAGATGTTTTATCAACTGTACAACCTCATTTTTTCCTGGTTTTCCCTAGTAAGCTCCCTTTCTACCATTCTCTACCCCCACCATAATGACGCTCATGTGCATTAGGGTAACTACTACATCGCATTCATCATTCTCTCCCAAGCGCTCGAGTCCTACGTTCCTCAAATCCACATCCTTAACCTCCTCCTCAACTACTTTTATCTTGGGCTGCTCATTATGTGCTTCCTCCTCTCACTTGGCAACCGGCCGCAAGGCGCAAAATGGGGCTACACTCTCGCCTTCATCGGGTTTGGCGTAATCACGATTTATATGACTGTCTCGGCGTTGTTGCTTGCTTACAAGGCCATCGAAAGCGTTGCTCAGACCGAAGGACGCGCAATCCAGGCTAGCGATCTATTCTCGAATGCGATCTTTAGAGATGTCGTGCTTTCGTTGGCAGCTACGCTGGGGTTGTATATCGTTGCCTCACTGATCTTCGTGGGTCATCATTTGCTTTTTATCTTGCGTATAATGTATTGATCATCGTCAAAGTTTGAGCCATGGCATATGATTACTTCTTTCGTTCAATATCTCCTCATGGCGCCGTCGTATATCGCGGTCCTGAACGTCTATGCAGTACGTCCGTCTTTTACGCACAGCTCCTAGTCGCTCACAAAGTTTTCAGTTTGCTAACGTACATGATGTCTCATGGGGAACGAAGGGCGATAACAAGGTCTCCACTGATCTCGGTGTCGTCAGCGCGGGCAAGGGTGACAACAAGAATGAAGTCGAGGTGGCAGTACCCACAGCTGAGACAGATATCAATGCAGCATATGAAGATGCTATCCATGTCCTGTCCTCGAAACCACCCAAGGAGGAGTCCAAACCCGATCCAGCAACGCAGCAAGAAGACTATTATAAGACCTTCCGGACGAACGTATTGCTAGTCTGGACTTTGAGCAACGTAAGTGATCATCGAATAGGTTCGTGTTAGAACAATTTTTATTAACGTGGTGGGTTTACAGGCTCTTCTAGCTGCTGCTATAATGTGAGTATTTTAAGAGATTGCATATGGACGCTAGCTTATAAATGGCAGAACGGCGACGAGTGGGACTGGAAGTGCGGCTGTGAACGGGTACATGGCGTTCATCCTCTTCTCAGTTGCTGGACTTGCATGTAAGTAGAAGCTTCTGACAATACGTGATCGTTAGTACTCATGCCTTTCGTTCTTTAGTTGTTCGTTTCCTCGGCTCGACAACATACATGCTCGTGCGCTTGTTTGCAGGGGAGTGATGGTCTCTTGAAGCACGGCATGATACGATTCAATACGATATGGACTTGTATGAAGACAATTATATATGTTGTCGATATTAGAGAATTGACACTCTGTATCCGATACTGTCACGTGCACGTTCCTCAGTACCGTGCGATTCCAAGCTGGAGTCTCATAATATTGACTTCACCTTGACATGCTTGACACAGTACATCCAATTCCACAAAACTCCTTTGGTATGACCGTATGAGAGCGTATCCATGAGATACTCAAGAAGAAATTGTAAATATGGACGACCATTTTCAAACCCGTATCTCCCGCGCGAGGCCAGCGACGGCGTCGCATTCACTTTTTTTCGACAACCGTGAAACCAGGGTTGGCTGCGGCGGTTCTTACTGCAGTGTTGTAAGTCATTGTTTTTATGAGGGTAATGTCAGACAACGTTGATTGGCAGAATCAAGCATGGTTTTTAGCTCACCTGATTGCAGGATGAGTGGGCTGTAGATAACGGTATACGCTGCAGGTCTTTTATACGGCGAGCACTACTCTGCGATTCCACAGGATAATTACATTGAGCAAGCCCCCCTGGATATTGGTCTCCCCGCTGTGTGTCATGCCAAGTGTTGTGGCCTCATGATTGTGGTGCGGGCCCTGTACGTACCTTTTGACCGTGACAGACCTCCATTCATTCATCCATACAACATCGTGATTGCGTGCTTCTTCAACCTTTTTCTGGCGGGTGAAATGCTTATCATTTTCATCATTCATAATTTTGGGCAACGCCCGGGGATTTCTGTCTTCTTCTTTCCCAACGGAAATGAACGAATGTGTCCCAGTTCTGGCCTTCATGAGGGAACTTGAATGTCTTTTCTCTGTTTTTCTACCTACTTGCAGAAGACTCGTGACCTGTTTTCAAATTAGCCCAAGGCTTTCCTTCAGTATCACTGCCTTTTGGCGTAACGCTTAAGCGGACGACAGTCTGACCCAGATCTTACAAGCGCTAATTTTTGACAAAGACTGCAAGGTTGAAGCATTCTATCTTTATGGCGGTACCACAACGGGTATGCACCTCTTCTGATTTTAGCTGAGGCGTGTACATACATGTGCATGTATTAATTAGAAACAGAGCAGGTAGCAACGCATTCTCACTTTCAGATTTGGACCGCGATCAAACGGACGAGCGAATGCAGCGTTCGAGGACGTAAGATAGCGCCTAGGTCAACTCAATGGGGATTAATTTCCGCTTGTCATCCGGAGAAGACAGACTGGTGACCTGGCCGTACCATGGGGCAAGCGCGCATGAGGTCAGACTTCAAACTCCATCCGTTAGAACTCAGGACCCACATATTTCTTCTCTTCTCCCTGTGTTCAATCCCACCACTGGAAATTTACGGTATCCGAGTCGTAACTCTACGGGAGTGAAATTATAATTTAGATCTAACTTCCAGCGTTAAAGCCCTGCCGTCAGCGAAGTTATAGTACGTATGTCTCCAATACTGGCGGAGAGATAAACCATCATAACGGTATCCGCGAAATGGGGTTACGTACGAGCACGTTCTCATCACTTTCAGGCGTCTATCAGACTATAGACAGCGAGAGCGATCAGCTTCGACCATTTGTCTGATCAATCTTGCGTTCCATGTCAGACGGGTGAGTGCTATGGCCCGGGGGACCACAGCATCCAGCTACACTTTAGCCGCACCAGAGGATTCCAATGGCTAGAACAACAAGAAAACACAGTACGCGAGGTAATCTCATCACGTCTGTTCTAACTTCTCAGCGCTTTCAGACGGGCGAATGCCATTGGAGGGGCTACAGGCGAGAACTCAGTCTGGCTGTGACAGCATGATATCGAAGGACTTCATAATAGAATATCAGCATACATAAAATCTGTTTTACTGGGAAAATTGACGATTAGCTGATGGTAAATTCTGTAAACGCTATGTAATATCACCGTTACATCCGCTCTACTGTCCCTGTAACATGATCTGTTGGACATGTGAGCAGCAGACCTTCTCATTAAACAAGTTACTCACATAATTACGGATGTCTTTTCAAGAAGCTTGAGAACGACGACCATGCCATCATCTCTTTGTATGTGGCATCAGACGAGTCATGGTTGTTGATCATGGCTTCGACTAGTGAAAAGTCCCCCAGGTTGATGTCCGGTATATAGTGCTTGCACTGCTGGTTTTGCATGCTGTCTTCGTGCGACTGAAGGCTCTCTTGATCCGAGAGGGTCGGAGGCATACTAAGGCGGTTGTGCGAACAGTTGGACTGGGGTAAATCGTAAGAAGCACGAGCAATGTTCGTGATGAAAGGTGAATTGGCTTGATATGCGAAGTATGGCGACGTGGAAGATGGGAGCTTGCATACAGAGACTGAGTATCGGAAGTGGTATTCAGCAGAGAATATAAGAATAGGGCGCGGACGACCTGAGGAACTTCCAAGGGGTGCTGGGTGGTACACATCCTGAATGATAGTGTATATAGTGGGATCTTGAGGAACTGATTATATACCTGTAGCACGTCGAGGTCAGAAAGTACGGACCTGGGGATTTGCACAAGATCTCCCAGTACTTGGGAACTAAGGCTGTGCTGTAGAGCAATGGACCGCCATCGGATGGGTTTATAGAATTGGTGAAATATGGTCCAATGCATTCGAGTTTTGTGTCCTCACTGTGTATGGGCGCGCCATCCAATAATATTATATAGGATGACTTGCCGATGATGACAGAGGGCGAGACGAAGGTTACTGTGGGATCAATATCCCTCATGCGACGCGGCGCATTCGAGGAGGGGTGAAATGCAGTAGCAGCTCGAGGAGACTTTAATAGAGAAGATGGTGGTGCACGTGAACGTGAGGATAAGCTCGGCCATGAGCTGAGCTCTGGCAAAATGTCAATGTACACCGGAGTACGTGTGTCAGGAAGTTGGTTATGTTTAGACGACGGCATGGCTTGGCTATATTGTGAGGAGGATATGTGGAGGACTGAGTAGGGAGATGAACTATTGAGTCGTGAGGCAACAGATGTTTATCTCCATAAGTGATGAGGACAAAACCTCCGCTACCCGGCTTCACTCTGCGAAAGATATAATACGCGTGATAACTCAATCACTTCCTAAGTTAAATGAAACCGTCTCAATAAACGCGCAAATGGCAGCCGTCGGAGCAGATAACACTGTACTCACCCCCTGTCCGAATCAGGTGTTCCTGAGTTGTTGTGGATGACTACCTATTTATTTCGATGATCTGCGCTTTCCTGCCTGGTGGAAAATGCACTCTGGGGACTCGCTACTCATCCCGAGATAATTTCCAAAGCCCTGACGCGGACTCGCTTAGTCTACTCCCAGGATACCAACCTGCATCCAACTTGTCCCATAGGCCCTGTACGTATACAGTGTAACATGTTGCAATCTATTGCGAATTGGTGTTCTTTATCTGATTCAGCGAAGTTAAGAATAACCTCGCGGACCTCATGACAAAGTTGCCTGTGTTCTTTAGAGTCTAGGCAGTCGATTTCTTCGTACTTCTCTTCTGGAATTCTTCTGTATCAGCATGTGTTAACTTGTTGGGCATTTTAGGCGCGAAGGGACAAGCGACAAAGAATGGCGAGACCTGAGGCAGGACGTGTGAAGTCCGCTCGATGGATTTTAATCAGGAATGGTGCATGCCTCGCTACCATATGTTCGGCACCAAATGACCAAACTACGCAGTTTTGGAACTCGAAAACATAGATATGTCGCGATAGCGTGCAGACCAACTGCTTGCGTCGTATCCCGGACTCTGGAATATGTTCGGATCTTTCCATGCCAGGCTTCAGACGATGACATACCAACAAGATCAACTATTCAACGTTAAAGATGTGAGCATTGTTGCAATCTGTCATTTGAACGGGAGGCTCACCTATTACTCACAGCGAGTTTGAGAGCACAAGCTGCCTCTACACTTCCTCCTACACACTGGATCTTGGCTCTGCTACCACTAGCGAGGTTCAATCGCTCGTCGACCCCGGCAAAATACACCCCGGCAAGGACTTCAAAACTTGTGACCGCGCATTTTCCAACAAGGTCTTCGGCTGATTTGGACGGCCTATTTTCTGGAGTTGAGACTCGCAGAACATTCTCCAAACCCGGCCGATGAATCTCGGTAGACCGATCCTGCGTTTCGGCTTCGTGTTTTGTAATGCCCGATGTCGCCGTTTCCGACGAATGATGGCATGTCTGTTGCTGCTGGGGATACGCTGCACAAGGTCAGATCGATGAGATATAAGATCGTAGCTGGAGTTTTACAGATCTATTGGTCGATTCATCACTAGGCAGACGTCAAGCCTGTTGGGTCTCTGGAATTGAATTCCGGCGCCTGTGTTTGGTTTGGCTATCGCAGGGTTTGTAAGAGAGGAAATTGAAGAGGTAAGGACTTGCTGTATGGTGCAATCGTAGCAAGTGCATGATGGCAATGGAGCACGAGGATGAAGCTGGACGGCACATTAGATATGGGAAAGAGAGTGCCTGGTGAAGGAGCATTATATAAACAGTCGAGAGATTGTAGAAGATGCGCTGGTCTAGAGGAAGGTGTGGAAGTCCTGTTTCCATGTTTATTTTTTGACTCGTCAGCCAAGTTATTACAGCAGATACAAAATAACCCTACCTCGTTCACTCGAGCGCCTGTGCACGCAGCAAAGACAGCTAATGTGGTACTGACGTTGAAAGTCTCTCCTTCAGTTCCAACGATGTCGACAACAAAATCCGTGTCTCCATCTTCGATGACTACTTGTGACTCAAACGTGTGGGCCGTTGGGACTTCAAGCTTCAGCAGCCATAACGAGGGATTGTGGGATTCCGGGTGCCTTTTCCACTCTTCATATATGTAGGGCAACAAGGAATGCACCTATTTGTGCGGTACAGGCAGCATCTGGGGTGAAAAGGCGATGAAGTGCGAGTTTGAGGTCTTCCGGAGTGAAATACTCGGCAGTCTTGTTTTCCTTTTGAAGAAATTGAGTGTAGGGCCTTTTGAATTGCATGGGGTATGTAGTCGTATTGCAGCGACCAGCCCGAGCTTGCATGCTGATCAGTGGACCCGGTTTGAACTTGAGGGTATCGTGGTACCATCTGCTGTGGTGCCACAGTTACTGTAGTACTCTGTTTGGGGCCAGGTGAAATTGACGCGGTCCTGTGAGGTTCAAACAACATTCTTATGTCGCTCGAAAACTAAATTCCAAACACTTTGAATATCCTCGTTAATGATCAGCATGTGAGTGTCCGTCTGCGCACAGGCCCTAGACTGCTGTTTTCAGTTCTCACCATATTTACAGTACTTGTCCTCTGGCCGTACACTCACCTGTGCCGCGTCAAGGCCCGCTTCATGCCGCGTCAATCATAGACCATGCCGCGTCAAATAAGTTGTGCCGCGTCAATGCCTCGTCAATGCCGCGTCACATGCGCGTCATGCCGCGTCAAACCTCATATATGCCGCGTCAGTGCCGCGGCACAGCCTCGTCGCAGCTACCCTTCACACAAGTTTGACACTCTGGCTGAGATATGGACCACCGAGGGTTCTCGAGCAGCCAACTTTGTCTATCTAGCCTTGGGCGGGGTGGGGCTGCTACCATGGCAAACCGCGAGTTCTTCAAGTTGTTAGTTCCGCCACTTTCCAATCACGTTGCCCCTGCTGTATAATTCTGATGTCCATGAATTAATCTACAGGAGCCACGTGCGTGCCGTGCTTCCCCTTTTGTGGTCCGTCGGGACAGGCGCTGCAGTGTTTCGTGACCTCCAGCACACATCTTACTTAGTCGTATCTATTGCTCAGTCAGTTGCAACCTCTAGGCTCTAATTACCACCCTTGAAACTGGCTATCCACGTCATCGCGAGGTTCTCGCGAGACAAAGTTACCACTGTTCCGATGGTGAAATCCTTATTTTGTGGCACCGTATGCGCTGACTCTCGCACCCGTCATGATCATCGTCATGATCATTAGTCAAGAGAAGTACCGGAACTAAATTTCGGGCGAGGCGAACCTAAAGTCAGAGGCAACACAAGACATGAAAAACACACGCAATATTGTTTCTATTGCCTTATAAAGTTCGCATACGTTGGGTGTGCTATCGACCATCGGGAACGCTAAGTATGTAGCAATGGCTGACCCACCAGATATGAATCCACCCTCAGAGGACACGTTCTAGAGAGTTCTAGAGCAGGAGGACATCCAAAAATAGTAACCAGGCAACAAATTTCCTTCTTCCGGGGCTGACAAGTGACTTCACATTTAATGCTGGAAGCACCCGCTTGGATTTGTAGTTGCGCTCCACTCGTTGCGCTCCAGGTAAATTTGACACATAATCGATCCCCGAATTTATCATTCAATTTTCACACCTGGGAGTTTTGTTGCGGTAGAGGTATTAATGCTCAGGTATTTAAGGTGACTCGTCGCAAGATCAAAAGGAAAATCAACGGCGTACCATGAGCTTGTTCAAGATCCCCTTCATCGTAGGTTTGGCTATTGGCGTCTATGTTTCTTTCACTTCTTCTGCTCCGCCACCGTCACCTGGCGAGTTCGTGGAACCCCCCGCGTTCGAAACTTTCATGACATGGCCTCTGAGACGTCTGGGACGTCTGGGCATAGATACGAAGAAGGTGTGTTGCTCCTATATATTGGTCGTTGTCTATATTCATCGGTGGACGATATAACAGGTCTTCGTGTGGGCAGCATCGTTCGCTGAAGTGGCCAGTATCTTGGCCACGCATATAAATTCATCGCAACTTCCAGAGGGCACCTATGGCGCCAGAGCCTTGCAGCTTCTATGCTCTCTTCACCCTACGCCAATCACCCCCGCTTTCATTGCTGGTAGCCTTGCCTTCATAATCGGGGGCGTGATAAGGCGTCATTGCGTGGTGACACTAGGGAAGCACTGGAGCTGGCCAATCAGCGTCAGAAAAGATCACACACTTGTGACAAATGGACCGTACTCGTTCGTCCGCCACCCAAGCTACACGGGTTTCATTCTCCAATATATAGGGCTCGTCGTCATGTATGGACACCGGGAATCGTGGTTGAGGCAGTCTGGGTTTTTACAAGTGCCTTTCGTAAAAGTTATAACAGCAACGGGTTTCTACGCGTTTACTCTAGGTACTTTCATTTGTATCATTCGACCTGCAGTGGAGGACAAGATGCTCCGGAGTGCGCTGGGCAAAGAATGGGAGGATTGGGCGAAGAGGGTGAAGTACCGATTGCTTCCTGGGGTTTATTGATCATACATATATGTTGAGTGCTGTGTATATTTGGCAAGTCGTTGGGCCCGACACGCCATGACGTAGCGCTATATTTCTCGGTTCACTTGATGTTTGTGGTGTCTGCGGATTGGTAAGTGGCCTATTGTACATCATCCTATATCAAAATATAGCCTACGATAATAGTTGAATACATGCTGAACGTTGACCATGTAATTCGGAGAATGATACGAACTGCCGCTAAGAAGCACTTCTGACCCTAGCACACTCAAATCCCGATCGTTATCCACTCATCCGCGGCCCTCACAGCGGAAACTTGACACCTATGGATATTAAATAGATCAAGGCCAGCCAACCACACCTCCCACCCACAACAAGAAAAAAAAGACATTTCCATAAGTTAAGCACCTCCCAAACCCGACCAAATCACCCAGACCAGTCACGTTGTTAGTCCAATGTTACTCCACAAGCGACGCCGAGTAAGCTATAGGGTCCGCCATGACTATATCAGACAACAAAGTCATTCCAAGGGCGTCAGAGACGTGTGCATTCCGGTCTATCTGCCAGAGATGGAGGTGCATGCGCGTGGCGAGGATTGTAAGGAAAAAGCACTCGAAACTGTACGCGTGTTTTTTGGGGGTGTTGTTAGCAGAGATTCGCAGCAGAATTTAGAGGTGCGTACTCTTCGAGGAGGGAGTGATATGGGGACTAGGTGTGCAGAACATCAATGACTCGACCATACAGGGTAATCGGGGATTCACGCACGTCGTAGAACAACATTATTATGAGGAAATTGACGGCTGAAAGAACTTTGGAACAAGAATCATTACCGATGAGCACAAAAACATGTATATGTTCTGACTCACCCAGACCAGATGCATAGTAGAATATGTTATGCTTGACCAGGATGGCGTACATAGGGCCGGTGTTCGTCCGCCAGCTCTGTATGACACGTATGAGCGTGAGGGAGATGAGTCCTGGGGAAACACCAATCAACATGTCATCTTTGTTTTTGGTTTCCGGAAACAAACCTAGTTGGAATACAAACAATTGAACAAATTGTATGAAGCTGAGGTTGGTCGAGGTCCGATAGCAACCTAAGATTCCTGGGATTGCGCTTGTCACAACTGTGAAAATGGAGTGAGCATGTGCGAATAGTGACCGGGGGAGGTGAAGCGCAAACCGTGTGATGTGCCAACGGTGATGAAACCAATGATGATGGAAGCAACCACAGCAGCCTGAATAGTGTATTTACCAAGAGCCTTGGGTGTGGAGAGAGTGAGGGGACTCACGAGAAAGGCGGACAACATGACTGCGAGTACGATTCTATTGCTGTTCCAGAGCGCATATGTTCTAAGCACAAAAAACACTAGATGGATCAGACCAGGAGCAGATTTACTTTGCAAGGGAAGATATACATTCAGAACAACCGATCGATATCGTACTGAAAGCTGTGGGAGCAAAGACCAGCACTCAGCAAGGCCGTTCATGCAGCATGCACCGTGTACGCACATGAGTAAATAGAGAACGATATCCGGCATTTCTGTGAAGTCATGCGGTATGTAAGCGTCATTCATTAGTGGGTAAGTTCCTACATATTCATCGAGTTTCTCGCTCGGCGTGAAGTGCACTGAAGCCCATTATGTTAATTCACCATCGGGAAGACGTGTGCTAGAGCCAAACGCACTATATAGCTCAGTGATGAGGAGCAAAAAGGGGGCATGTCGTGTAATGGCATAAAGGCTTTTTACCTTGGTCCAGCGCGACTCCAGGAGGAATGTCCACTTTGAAAAACATATATCATAGCTGAGGCTATTAGAAACAAATGCATTACCTCTGTGTGTAGTGAACAAGCGTAATCATAGGTCTGGATCCACGAATTCAATGGCGGATATGAATAGATCTGGACATGCCTACCCAGAATGCCACCATCGACGCTGAGCTGCCAAGTTAGCACCAGGAAGAAGCTGTTCAGAAAACCATGCGCACTAGCTAGGTACTGGTGGTGCGTGGTATATCTTTTATCATCTTGTCCTCATATGATCAAGGAAGCGACGCACTGTTAAGAACTGCAGATTCCTGGCTGCTGCGATGTCGTCAGCCGAATACTCCATCTGCATTCGTTCAAGAGGTATCAAAAAAAATCAAAACGGGCTTTCACGGACACCTGACGCACGCACCTTCTTATATCTTGCGAGCATGAGCTGCGAACCACATCAAGATATGGGCATAACTGGAATTTGTATTGTGGCGATACCATTCAGCCTGATATTGCGGGCTTAATGAGCAAGGAGATCATGATCACTGGTCGCATTTCGGCGTTTCACTGCCCACCGAAGTGTCTTAGTGATTACATAATTACTAAAAGTAGCTCAAGCTGCTTCGAGCAGCGGTGAAATTTGCTGCCACTGCTGTGGCAACTGCCACGATCACTGCGGCGGCGGTGCTCACAAACGCTGAGTGCGCATCCACTAGGGTACGAGGATGAGATGGAACAGGAGGAGAGGGCGGATGCAAATAGGTAGAGGGAGGAGGCACAGAAGGAGGAAGGACAGGAAGTTGTCATATTCAACACCCAACTCGGACGTCGACTCACGAACCTATGATAATAGTTCATTCAACACTGATCACGATTTGGCTTTCAGTGCTGCAGCTCAAGACACCAAGTACCGAGTGAGCTTATATCAATGGTGTGGAGTCCTTCAACTGGCGCTGATGAATACACCATACATGTCATTGCAGATCCCAGAGCATCTGGCCAGCAACAATTGAGCGACAAGCCCTTGGCCCTTGGCACCCTCCACATTCCCTCATTCCCTGCTGGCTTCCAAATTATCAATTTGTGCAGTTGCATGCACATCATTCCAATCTCAGCCTCGGAGGACGGTCTGCTTCGTTATCCTGTGCCCCTCTGACAGAAACTCTCGTGGATGATAAATATCACGAAGTCACTCCGACTGTCGAGGCTCGACTTCTCATTATATCCTATCACTTGAATCAAGCCTCCTGTGACATCACTCATCTCATCAATCACTTCCCCGTATCGCCACTTCTTCCAAGAGAAGCCGGTTTTGTCGTGAATTGCTTCTTCAGTTGATGAGACACGAGTTTGCCGCGATTCCACAAATTATTTTGGATGCACGGCCTTTCTCAGAGCTTCTAACCTGGTCGTTTTCTCACATTTGTATTTGGGAAGTCATCGATTCATTGAATTTGAAAATTGAATGCTCCGCCTCAGGGATGGAGCTCACAAGAAACAAGCACCGCGTAAAACCGCAGAATGAAATTGTCCTTTTCACTCATTATTTACAAATAATATGGGGATCCTGAACATCCTCACACCGTCATGTTGTTCTGGGGCGCTTATATTCGGACCGCGTGTACCACACAGTGCGCTATTTATCACTCATTTTCCTTCCCTTGTACATCACAGACTCATCATGCTTCAGGCAGTCTAGAATGTCCAATAACAGCCGAATTCAAGTTAACGGCAATACACCACAAGACACGGAGTGTATAAATCAACGGGAGGAACTAACACCGTTCAACACGCATGGAGATGGATCTCGCGTTCGAATGTTGTGAGCTCGAGGATTGATGATATTTGTTTTATCTCATCTAAATTTAGTTAACGTGGCAGGGATGTGGTTAGTAGGATTGCAGCAGTTTTTCCTTAGGATAACAGATTCACACTCAATTCTTCTCCACAACAATCTCCGATGGGGAGTGTAGGTTGGAAAACACCGTGCAAATCCTTATCATTATCCACTCATTTGGCACCGCTCACAGCGGAAGCTCGAGACCTGCTTAATGTCAATGTTAAACAGACCAAGGCCCGCCCAAACTAGTACTCACCTCCCGTCTGCGATCGAAAATGAAGTCCTATATAGGTTGAGCGCATCCCCGAACCCGGCTGGTGAACATATCTCGTTCAGTCACCTCATTACACAAACGACACCAAATCAGCCACGAGACGTTACGCCGTACGATCCGCCACGGACAATGTTACCCTGTAGGAGCAAAACACCTCCATTAGCCTCAAGAACAGTGATATCTATCCACGGCCCTCACAGTGGAAACTCAACACCTATGTATGTTAAATAGATTAAAGCCAACCAAACGCACCTTCCGCCCATGGTAAGAAAGACCTTCCCATCTGTTAAACACCTCTCAAACCCGACCAAGCAACCCAGAGCAGTCATCTCTGTTGAGAGTACGCCTGACCACCAGGGCGTCACGACAAAGTGACATATATAGATCCAAGACATTCACAGTACCTAGCTCATTTTCTCGTTCCGTTTTTGCATTATATATATTAGACGTGTACTATCTAGGTTGGCAGTACTAACCATAATGGTTGAATACATGCTGAATGTTGACTGTGTTTTTGGAAAATGATACACTGCCGCCAGGCAGCACTTCTGACGCTAGCGCACTGAAATGCCAAACGTTACCTACTCATCCGTGGCTCCCACAGCGGAAACTCGATACTATAGATGTTAAATAAATCAAGGCTAACCAAACGCACCTCCCGCCTACTGACGACAATAAATACATTCCCATAAGTTAAGCGCCTTCCAAACCCGATCAAGCCACCCAGGCCAGTCATCTCGTTCAGTCCAAATTTCGCTCCACAAACGACGCCGGATAAGCCATAGGGTCCGCGGGGAACATATCAGACAAACAAATCATCCCAAGGGCATCAGAGCCGTGTGCATCCCGGTCGATCTGCCAAAGAAGGAGGTACATGCGCGTGGCGAGGATCGCAAGGACAAAGCACTCGAAACTGTACGTGTGTTTTTGGGGGGTGTTGTTAGCAGGAATTCACAGCAGAATTTAGAGGTGCATACTCTTCGATGATGGAGTGATATGCAGACTAAGTGTGCAGAACATCAATGACTCGACCATACAGGGTAATCGGGAGTTCACGCACGTCGTAGAACAACATAAGGAAATTGACGGCTGAAAGAACTTTTCAAGCAAGAATCATCATCGATGAGCATAAAAATATGTATATGTCCTGACTCACACAGACCGGATGCATAATAGAATATGTTATGCTTGACCAGGATGGCGTACAGAGGGCCGTTGTTCGTCCGCCAGCTCTGTATGACACGTATGAGCGTGAGGGAGATGAGTCCTGGGGAAACACCAATCAGCATGTCATCTTTATATGCATGTTTTTGATTTCTGGCAACAAACCTAGTTGAAATGCAAACAAGAGAAGAAATTGTATGAAGCTGAGGTTGGTCGAGGTCCGGTAGCAGCCTGTGATACCTGGGATTGCGCTGGTCACAACTGTGAAAATGGAGTGAGCATGTGCGAATAGTGACCGGGGGAGGTGAAGCGCAAACCGTGTGATGTGCCAACGGTGATGAAACCAATGACGATGCATGCAGCCACAGCAGCCTGAATAGTGTATTTACCAAGAGCCTTGGGTGTGGAGAGAGTGAGGGGACTCACGAGAAAGGCGGACAACATGACTGCTAGTACGATTCTATTGTTGTTCCAGAGCGCATATGTTCTAAGCACAAAAAACACTAGATGGATCAGACCAGGAGCAGATTTACTTTGCAAGGGAAGATATACATTCAGAACAACCGATCGATATCGTACTGAAAGCTGTGGGAGAAAAGACCAGCACTCAGCAAGGCCGTTCATGCAGCATGTACTGTGTACGCACATGTGTGAAGAGTGAACGATATTCCGCATTTCTGTGAAGGCATGCGGTATGTAAGCGTTCATTCATTAGTGGGTAAGTCCCCACATATTCATCGAGTTTCTCGCTCGGCGTGAAGTGCACTGAAGCCCATTATGTTAATTCACCATCGGGAAGACGGGTGCTGGAACCAAACGCACGATATAGCTCAGTGAGGAGGAAGAAAAAGGGGGAATGTCGTGTAATGACGTAAAGACCTTTTGCCTTGGTCCAGCGCGACTCCAGGAGGAATGTCCACTTTGAAAAACATATATCATGACTGAGGCTATTAGAAACAAATGCATTACCTCTGTGTGTAGTGAACAAGCGTAATCATAGGTCTGGATCCACGAATTCAATGGTGGATATGAATAGATCTGGCCGTGCCTACCCAAAATGCCACCATCGACGCTGAGCTGCCGAGTTAGCACCAGGAAGAAGCTATTCAGAAAACCATGCGCACTGGCTAGGTACTGGTGGTGCGTGGTATATCTGTTATTATCTTGTCCTCATACGATTAAAAAAGGCGACGTACTGTTAAGGACTGCAGATTCTTGGCTGCTGCGATGTCATCAGCCGAATACTCCATTTGCATTCGTTCAAGAGGTATCAAAAAAAATCAAAACGGGCTTTCACGGACACCTGACGCACGCACCTTCTTATATCTTGTGAGCATGAGCTGCGAACCACATCAAGATGTGGGCATAACTAGAATTTGTATTAGTGGCGATACCCATCAGATTGCGGGCTTAATGAGCAAGGAGATCATGATCTCTGGTCGCATTTCGGTGTTTCACTGCCCACCGAAGTGTCTTGGTGATTACATAATTACTAACAGTCTACTACTTAGCTTGTTTCGGGCAGCGTGAAATTTGCTCCGCCACTGCTGTGGCAACTGCCACGATCACTGCTGTGACAATGCTCACAAACGCTGAGTGCGCATCCACTAGGGTATAAGGAAGAGACGGAGGAAGAGGAGGAGAGGGCGGAGGCAGATAGGTAGAGGGAGGAGGTACGGTACAGATCGGAGGAGGAGAGTGGATGTCAATTGTCATATTATGTAACACCCAATTCGGACGTCGACTCACGAACCTATGTTAATACTATACTACTAGGTTCGTTCAACACATCACGATTTGGCTTTCAGTGCTGCAGCTCAAGACACCAAGTACCGAGTGAGCTTATTTAATATGAAGTCCTTCAACTGGCGCTGATGAATACACCATGCATGTCATTGCAGATCCCAGAGCATCTGGCCAGCAACAATTGAGCGACAAGCCCTTGGCCCTTGGCACCCTCCACATTCCCTCATTCCCTGCTGGCTTCCAAATCATCAATTTGTGCAGTTGCATGCACATCATTCCGATCTCAGCCTCGGAGGACGGTCTGCTTCGTTATACTGTGCCCCTCTGACAGAAACTCTCGGGGATGATAAATATCACGAAGTCACTCCGACTGTCGAGGCTCGACTTCTCATTATATCCTATCACTTGAATCAAGCCTCCTGTGACATCACTCATCTCATCAATCACTTCCCCGTATCGCCTCTTCTTCCAAGAGGAGCCGGTTTCGTCGTGAATTGCTTCTTCAGTTGATGAGATACGAGTTTGCCGCGACTTCACAAATTATTTTGGATGCACGGCTTTTCTTAGAGCTTCTAACCTGGTCGTGTTCTCACATTTGTATGTGGGAAGTCGTCGATTCATCATCAAGTTTTGAATTTGAAAATTGAATGCTCCGCCTCAGGGATGGAGCTCAGCGCTCTAAGGCCCAGTACAAATCATTCATCATGAACATCGAGAAAAACGATCTCCGATGGGAAGTGTAGGTTGGAAAACACTGTGCAAATCCTTATCATTATTCACTCATTTGGCACCGCTCACAGCAGAAGCTTGAGACCTGCTTAATGTCAAAGTTAAACAGACCAAGGCCCGCCCGAACTAGTACTCACCTCCCGTACGCGATAGAAAATGCAGTCCTATAAGTTGAGCGCATCCCCGAACCCGGCTGGTGAGCATACCTCGTTCAGTAACGTAACCTCATTACACAAACGACACCGAATAAGCCACACGATGAGACGTTACGTCGTATGATCCGCTACGGACAATGTTACCCTGTACGAGAAAAACACTTCCATTAACCTCAAGGACGGTGATATCTATCCACGGCCCTCACAGTGGAAACTCAACACTCATGTATGTTAAATAGATTAAAGCCAACCAAACGCACCTCCCGCCCATGACAAGAGAGGCATTACCATATGTTGAACGCCTCCCAAACCCGACCAAGCCACCCAGACCAGTCATCTCGTTCCAATGTCACTCCACAAGCGACGCAGAGTAAGCTATAGGGTCCGCTAGGACTATATCAGACATGAAAGTCATCCCAAGGGCATTAGAGCCGTGTGCGCCTCGGTCGATCTGCCAAAGATGGAGGTGCATGCGCGTGGCGAGGATCGCAAGGATCAAGAACTCAAAACTGTAAACGTGTTTTGGAATGTTAGTAGGAATTAGCAGCAGAATTTAGAGGTGTATACTTTTGGAGGACGGAGCGATACACGGACTGGGCGTGCAGAACATCAATGACTCAATCATACAGGGTATTTGTGTTCACGCACATCAGAAAACAATATTAATACAAGGACATTGACGGCCGAAAGAACTTTTGGAACAAGAATCATCACCAATGAGCGCGGAAACATGTGTATGTCCTGACTCACACAGACCGGATGCATAGTAGAATATGTTATGCTTGACCAGGATGGCGTATAGAGGGCCGTTGTTCGTCCGCCAGCTCTGTATGGCACGTACGAGCGTGAGGGAACTGAGTCCTGGGAGAACACCAATCAGCATGACATCCTTTTTTATATGCATGTTTCCGGTTTCCGGCAACAAACCTAGTTGAAATACAAACAAGAGAAGAAATTGTATGAAGCTGAGATTAGTCGAGGTCTGGTAGCAGCCTGTGATGCCCGTGATTGCGCTAGTTGTAACTGTGAAAGTGGAGTGAGTATGTGCGAATAGTATCGGAGGGAGGTGAGAGCGCAAACCTTGTGATGCGCCAATGGTGACGAAACCAACAACGATGCACGCAGCCAGAACAGCCTATCTAATGCATTTGCAACGAGCCTTGGGTGTGGAGAGAGTGAGAGGACTCACGAGAAAGGCGAACAACATGACTGCCAGTACGATTCTATTATTGTTCCAGAGCGCATATGTTCTAAGAATGAAAAACACTGGATGAATCAGATCAGGAGCACGTGCATTTCGAGGGGAAGGAGACATACATTCAGAGCAAGCGACTGATATTATGCCGAATACTGTAGGAGGAGCGCACGTCAAGGATGTGCATATAGCATGTACGATAGACGCACATGAGTAAAGATTGAGCGACATCCGGCATTTCTGTGAAGTCATACGGTGAGCATCATTCATCCGAAGGTAAGTCCATCGCATGTTCACATACATCGAGGTTCTCGTTCGGCGTCAATTGCTCTGAAGCACAATATGTTAGTTACCACCAGGAATATGTGTGCTGGAGCCGAACGCACGATATAGCTCAATGGCGAGGATGACAAAGGGCACATGTCGCGTGATGATATAAAGGCCTTTTACCTTGGTCCAGCGCGAGTGAAGGAGGAGTGTCCACTTTGAACAACATATGTCAAAACTGCGGCGTATCACGAAAAAAAACGCATTACTTCTTCGCAAACTGAATGAGCATAATCATAGGTCTGGATTAACAAGCTTAACGGCGGACGGGAATAGATTTGAACAAGCCTACCCAGAATGTAGCCATCGACGCTGAGCTGCCAAGTTAACACCATCAAGAAGTGATTAGAAAAACATACGCACTGAATAGGTACTGGTGGTGCATGGCATATATGTTATTATCTTGCCCTCGTACAAAGAAAGTGACGCACTGTCAAGGACTGAAGAACCCTGGCTGTTGCGAGATCATCAGCCGAATACTCCTTCTGCATGTCTTCAAGAGGTAAAAATGGGTTTCGCGCACACATTGTACGCTTCTCGTCTCGTATAAATGAGCCGGAAGCCCATCAAGATGGGGGCGTAAACATTGGAGAAACCATCAAAGTTGCGAACTTTCGGAGAGCGCAAAACCCAAATGGGGTGTGTGGCACTGCACATTACCATACGGTTCACAGGGAATGTCGTAAGGTCATAGATAAGTGATCCTCGACTCCCACGGAGTGTGTAGAGGAGAGTTTTTGCGAGTAGCAAACACGTACTGGGGACCAGGCTCCTACTCACCGCTGCTGAGAGGTTGACGACGGACTACTAGGAAGTTAGTAGTCTTCTGACGAGTAACACAGGCTAGCCCAGCATACACAGTTTTAGGTGCGCTGCGTATCTGACTTGATAAAATCTGTCCTTTGTCTGCCTACTAGTAGTCACAGTGGTTGTGGCGGAGCCTACGTCACTTGGGCCGTATTAGAATGTGAAAATCATACACTGCCGCCAGGCAGTATCTCTGAACATAGCACACTGAAATGCCGAATGTTACCTACTCATCCGTGGCTCCCACAGTGGAAATTCGACACCTATGGATGTTAAATAGATCAAGGCTAACCAAACGCACCTCCCGCCTACTGACTGCAAGAAATACATTCCCATAAGTTAAGCGCCTCCCAAACCTAGCCAAGCCTCCCAGACCAATCATCTTGTTCAGTCCAAATCTCACTCAACAAACGGCGCCGAATAAGCCATAGGATCCGCAATGACCATATCAGACAAACAGATCACCCCAGTGGCATCAGAGTCGTGTGCATCCCGGTCGATCTGCCAAATATGAAGGTGCATGCGCGTGGCGAGGATTGCAAGGATCAAGAACTGAGAACTGTACACGTGTGTTTTGGGGTTTTGTCAGTAGAAATTCGCAGCAGAATTTAGAGGTGCATACTCTTTGAGGAGGGAGTGATATGCGGACTGGGTGTGCAGAACATCAGTGTCGATCATACAGGGTATTCATGGTTCACACACATTGTAGAACAACGCGAATATGAAGAGGTTGATGACCGAGAGAACTTTCAGAACAAGAATTATCATCAATGAGCACGGAAAGATGTATATGTCCTGACTCACACAATCCAGATGCATAGTAGAATATGTTATGCTTGACCAGGATGGCGTGCAGAGGGCCGTTGTTCATCCGCCAGCTCTGTATGGCACGTATGAGCGTGAGGGAGATGAGTCCTGGGAAAACACCAATCAGCATGGCATCATTTTATGTGCATGTTTGTTTCTGGCAACAGACCTAGTTGTAATACAAACACAACAAGAAATTGTATGAAGCTGTGGTTGGTCAAGGTCTGGTAGCAGCCTGTGATGCCTGGGATTGCGCTGGTCGTAACTGTGAAAATGGAGTAAGTATGTGCGAATATTGACGGGGGGAGGTGAAGCACAAACTTTGTGATGTGCCATCGGTGGTGAAACCAATGACGATGGATACAACCGCAGCAGCCTGAATAGTGGATTTACCATGAACCTTGGGTGTGGAGAGAGTGAGGGGACTCACGAGAAAGGCGGACAACATGACTGCGAGTACGATTCTATTGTTGTTCCAGAGTGCATATGTTCTGAGGACAAAAAACACTAGATGGATCAGATCAGGACCACATTTACTTTGCAAGGGAAGATACTATACATCCAGAACAACCGACTGATATTGTACCGAAAACTGTGGGAGCAAAGACCAGCACTCAGCAAGGCCGTTCATGCAGCATGTACTGTGTACGCACATGAGTAAAGAGTGATCGATATCCGGCATTTCTGTGAAGCCATGCGGTATGTAAGCGTCATTCATTAGTAGTGTGTAAGTGCCTACATGTTCATCGAGTTCCTCGCTCGGCGTGAAGCGCACTGAAGCCCATTATGTTAATTCACCATCGGAAAGATGTGCTGGAGCCAAACGCACCATATAGCTCAGTGAGGAGGAATAAAAAGGGTAGATGTCGCGTGATGATATAAAGGCCTTTTGCCTTGGTCCAGCGCGAGTGAAGAAGGAATGTCCACTTTGAAAAACATATATCATAGCTGAGGCTATTATAAACAAATGCATTACCTCTGGGTGTAGTGAACAAGCGTAATCATAGGTCTGGATCCACGAATTTAATGGTGAATATGAATAGATCTGGACATGCCTACCCAGAATGCCACCATCGACGCTGAGCTGCCAAGTTAGCACCAGGAAGAAGCTATTCAGAAAACCATGCGCACTGCATAGGTACTGGTGGTGCGTGGTATATCTGTTATTATCTTGTCCTCATACGATCAAGAAAGTGACGCACTGTTAAGGACTGCAGATTCTTGGCTTCTGCGATGTCTTCAGCCGAATACTCCATCTGCATTCGTTCAAGAGGTATTAAAAGAATAAAATTGGGCTTTCACGCACACCTGACGCACGCACCTTCTTATATCTTGTGAGCAACTGCTGTGGCAACTGCTGTGACTGATAACTGCTGTGCCAGTGGCAACTGCCACAATCACTGCTGCAGCGGTGCTCACAAACGCTGAGTGCGTATCCACTGGGGGATGAGGAAGAGATGGAGGAAGAGGAGGAGTGGGCGGCGGTAGATAGATAGAGGGAGGAGCACGGGTACAGAAGGAGGAAGGAGAGGAAGTCAGTTGTCATATTGCACCCAATTCGGACGTCGACTCACGAATTCGAACCTATGATGTATACTACTAGGTTCATCACAAAAATTGCGCAACTGAGATATTACCTGATTTAGACTATTGTGTGCCACTGAGCCTCGTTGTGTTTCATGATCCATCAGTTGATGAGATACAGTTTGCCGGAACTCCACAAGCTATTTTGAATGCGCGGCCTCCCTGACCTAGCCAACAGATCACTCATCTTAGTCGCTATGCGCATCTCACATTTACGTTTTTCCGTTTGCACCGCTCCGCATTCATGCCACACAGCGACAGCGTGATATCAATGAATGGGAGGAGGATTGATTCTAGTATAGCTCCAAGAATTTTGATGGCCGCAATGTCTGCACATTCACCGGCGGTCATTGTTGTGGTGTTGAATTTGTCTTTGGAAAGGGTGATTATAGCTTGCATAAGTTCGATGGCACGAGGTACGTCTTGGGGGTCATCCGGATTCAGGAGCTTGAGGATGGAAGTCTCATCTTGTGTCGGAAATTTCCTGTTGGCATCAAAATGCTCACATGTTTCAATCTACCGCCAGGGCATTAAAATCAAATCATCTTTGCTATTGTAATCATAATCTGAACTGAGTTTCAATATGATTACGATCAATCCCACCGCCGCCGATTGACTAGATCGACCACCACGCATATCTTGCCTCCAATCTGCTTCTGAATTGTTCTACTACTGTTTGTACCAACTTTGTACCATAATCCTGCGGTATATTCTCTCATGCCCCGGGCTTCGGAAGACGTCCAGTGCCAGACATGTGGCGCAACAATGCCAGCACGTGGGATAATGTCCCACACAAGACTGTGTGAGAAGAAGGAAAGGCAAAGGCAAGAAGAGGAAGAGCTGTTAGAAGTCCTTCGAGAGACTCGTAAGAAGCGTAAGCATTCAATTTAATTCACGCACATCTTGAATGACCACGATCGTTTGCTGACAATATGACAATGATATCTGAATCCAGGTCGACGTCAAAAGTTTCGGACCGAGAATCATGATGATGGGCGGGCACCTGGACCGTCTCATGCTGTGGAGAATCTAGGTGAGTCTTCTGTCACTTGATCCTTCTTGTTTTATTAACTTTGAATCCAATGGCTAGTCAATCCGATCGCAATCTGGGCAGTGCAAGATGGAGTTGCTAATCAGGAAAACCAGGACAATGGTGAGTTGCCCCAAACTTGTACAGATGCGCCGTTTCGATTGAAAGAAGCTAACTACTTATATTCAAGACATCAACATGCAGGGATCGTCACCCCGAAGCCACCCATCATCCATGGATTTCGTCCCAGACTCTGACCACCAACATCATGATGACGCACCTCCTGCGCCTCAGCTGGATGATATCAAAATCGAACATCGTCCACACAGCAGGATACCTTCGACCGTCCATCCGTTCTCAGAATTTTCTCGCCGCCGTCCAACAGAGGATACAATTCCTCGTAGCACCTCCCCATGGGAGCCATTCCGCACAAGGCTTGATTTCGAGGTCGCAGAGATCACACTTGCTGCATCGATGACGAAAGATCAAACCAATCGACTTTTTGAGCTCATGCGCCGCGCTGTGAGCGCTCAAGAAGATTTCACCTTGCAGAGTCACGATGAAGTTCGTACTTTGTGGAAAATGGCATCCAAACGATTTACACCTGTGAGTCATGTTGGTGCATGTATATTACGGTGTTAATAGTCAAGTGTAGTTTGAAACCAGTACAATATCTGTGCCGCATCAAGGTGAAGATCATGAATACAAGATGTACTCCCGCTGTCTTTGGAGTTGGGCACTTGACCTCATGCGAGATAGCCGGTTCGCACCACATTTCACGTTTGATGCTCAGCGTCTCTATAAGTTTAATGGAGCACGTGTCATGCGATTCATAGACGAGCCCTGGACTGCTAACGCTTTCTGGGATGCACAGGTATGTTTTCAAGATTAATATGTCCATGGTACAGTAATATACATACAGTTTAGTCGCGCCTTCCACAGGACGCTAAGCCGCTTGCATTCATACTGTATGCTGACAAGGCCAAACTATCTTCTTTCAGAACTGCAAAGGGCTACCCAATCATCGTGCGGATCGCAAATTTGCCCGTTGAGATTCGTAATGGTACTGGTGTAGGTGGCGGACGAGTTGTTGGCTGGTTGCCGATCGTGAGTGCCAGACTTCGACATTCATGTATTAATTAACCAATTCACATCTTCGGAACAGGTCAAAGAAGATCCAAAACATAGCAAGAAGAAAAGCTTTGTGAACTTCAAGAATGCCGTCTGGCACAAGTCGTTCCTCAAGCTACTTGAGGCAGTCATATTACACTCGAAGAACAGATATTGGTTTGAATGTTGGGACCGCGTACAGCGCCTTCTTTGGCCTTTAATATTGATTCTAAGTGCTGATTACGAGGAACAGTGAGTTGGTAGTTTCTTTATTAATACATAGTGACTCTCACATGTAACAGGTGTGTTATGTCCTTGATTCGGGGACTCAAAGGCAAGTTTCCCTGTCCAGTGTGTTTAGTTCCTCAAGACCAGCAATCGGTATTATCGGATGTGCATCCATTACACACGAGTACTGAGTCTCTCAATATTCTCAATGCCGCAAGATCAACATCGACACAAAAGGAAAAGGAGCAACAACTCAAGGTGTACTCGCTGCGCGACGTCGAGGTATGGTCTTTACTGGTCTAGCTTAATACAAATTTACTTCTAACTTCACAGAATTGTTTTTGGAAGGTTTCTCACTGTGACGTCTACCGAGCGCTTTCGTTCGACCATTTGCATTCCAATCATGCTGGTATGTGGGGTGATCATTTATGGTCAGACCTCCAGTTTTGGCTTGAAGATTTGGGGCGAGAAGCGGCTGTAAAGATTGATATGAAGTATGTCTTTCTACCATAGATAGTTTCGAGGTGACACTGACTTCATCTTATTAGTTTTGATGCTCTACCAAGGTGGCGCAACCTCAAGCACTTCTCGCACGTGGTGGGGATTGATTTCAACGACGGCTCAACACATGAAGACATATCAAAGGTTTTTCAATTTAAAACGTGTTTTGTGATACTGATACCATTCTGCCAGATGATCATATTTGCAGTGCAGAGTGTCCTCAGCCGAGCTAATAGTGAAGTCGGTTATCTACTTCTATGCTGCATACGTTGCTACATTGACCTCGACATCTACGCCGCGCTAGAAGTACACACCGAGGATACCATCGCAGCCGGAAGAGATGCTTTGTCTCAATTCTCAACGCTTATGGATGTAGGTTCGATTTCGTGTGTCACGCAGTACTTCTGACTGACGATTTTGACCATTTGTTAGCTATATATCGAAAAATCACACCCTGAAACCAACAAGAATTGGAATTTTCTGAAAAAGCATTTGCTCACACATTTGTTTGATGATATCATCGCGAAAGGTGTCACACGGAATTACAACACGAAGCCCAATGAAAAAATGCATGGCCCATTAAGCGCTATCTACCACCAGCAGACAAATTTTAAAGATGTCGCTCCCCAGGTACGCACAATGAGGCTTCTATGTCACATGGCCGGATTCACTGATTTCGATCCATACTAGATCCTCCGCTATGATCATTGGCTCCTTACATCGTTGTCTATCCGTGATGAGATCAATGACCTAGATGCATATACTGACAATTTGAAAGCTACTATAGATTCAGAGCCTGATGCAACCGAGAGTCCTGAAGGTGTGGTAAATACAGCGGCACGTGTGCAGTTGGGCGCGAGGCAGGGTGATTTCTCCTTTGCAGACATTGAGCAATCACATGCCACAGACAGGGCATTTTTTGGTTTCCGAATCAAGTTGAACCAATTTCTCAACGACTCACTGCCGAATGATGCAATTCCCTTACCGAACGAGACGCGCATAAGATTTCAAGCTTGTGACCAGGTACGCATGTACCACATTTTATTGCCCATAATACTAATGATATAATGTGCTTTGCCAGATCACAGAATTCCGATACCTCCGGGTGAATTACGAGTCGATGGTCAACTGGCATCTGCAACGAGACCTCCTTCGATGTAATCCGAAATTCTTTGGGTCACCAAGATATGACTGCGTCATTATAAAGACTGAACACCAGCTGTTTTTCGCACGTCTCATCTACATGTTCCGCTGCAAAGTTGGGGTTACTGAACTTTCTATTGCCCTCATCCACCCTTATGATGTTGGTATCGGTGTTCGCTGCAGACAAGACTTAGATTTGGGGCTCTGGCGAGTGCGAGCGAAACCTCGATCATCTTCTGAATTCGTCTTTGTTGACTCCATCATTCATGGCGCTGCACTTGCTAGTGACCCTGAAGCAGTCAATGATTACTTTGTTATAGATACTATTGATACAGACATGTTCCTCCGCATTAAGGCGCTTCAAGACAGTTCTGGCTTGCGCTTCCGGCATCAATAGACTGAGGTATGTCACTTTGAAGCGCATGACTTGCCTGTTAAACCAACTCTTTCTAATACATAGTGAAATAATGATGTTCGTGCCCACCTCCACCATTCCCCATGATCTCCAGTCTCGACCCTTATGTATCTCCAGCTTCCAAACATTCTCCATACGCTCGCCAACTCTTTCACTGCCACTCAAGCCTTCTCGGTTTTCAATATTTACACCTTTGCGAGCTTTGTCTTTCACTGTTCCCTATACGTGCATGGCGTCGTCTAATTCTCTCACACTGCAACATTCAAATGGCTACAAGAAAGTGGGCATTGATAATCCTAGTAATGCAAAGAGTGCGTTTATTTTGCTCTTCGTCATCATTTGCGCTAATCTAAAGTTTTCAGTACCCAAGCAGATCAGTCTCAGTGCTCCCCCACTCAACCCTGCCCTTCCTCCGCAAAAAGTTCCAACAATACCCTCACGATTCAGACCTCCTCCAAAGCACGCCAACTCCTGCACCAGTGTTTGAGGAGAAGCTGACAATAACCTACATTTTGTATGTCTTTTTAGTTATTATATCTGCGTGCTGACCGCTTCGTCAGCCAAGGCCAAAAAGTGACCTTCCATAACCCTCAATACCATGTTGTCCCTGAAGTTCTTGAGGCATCTAAGCTGCCGATGGATCATCCAGACTTTGAGGTGGCTGAGGCATATGTCCCCGCCGGCTCTTCACCAGCAAGCTTAAGCGCAAGCCTCGCAACCGCAGCCAAGATGTTCCTCCAAACGGCTTCCTTGGTGCAAAGCGTGCAAAGATTGCACATCCAGATGTCAGCGCATCCGAGGGTGAGAAAAGTACCTGCGAGGACTGGCTCCCACAAGAAGATAGTTTTCACGGACGACACAGAGCGGGAGCCCATGGTCTCCAAGTCCCAGGGCTCTGACAAGGGAACTGAGCGTCTTGAGCTCCTGCAGCACGCTCTGGAGGACACGAACATAGAGAGAAAGATAGCAAGCAACACCTGGCCACCAAGGACGGCCTGCACGCTCGATTCAGAGCCAGCTACCAACTGTGACATCATATTCGGATCCATGTGCTCACTGCCTTGTCTCCCTCATGTCTCATTATGAGAACCACAAGTCTTGCAGTTGCATTCGGAACTTCACTTGGGTTCACTATTCAATTGAAGGTGAGTGGTATTACATCACATCAGCAGCGCTAACAATCGCTTCTGATCTAGAACACATGTAGCCCAAACTCATTGCTGAATGTGCTGCAATGTACATCTTTAATCTGCTCTATTGACTACTGCCTTACCCAATCACAGCTTGGACCCAATGATTCAAATTCGGGTGTCGGACCTTCGCCGCCATGCTGAAGTCATACGTGGCATGCGCCAGGCAAGTCTTCTCAATTGTATAAAAGACGTGAGTTTGAACTTCTTGTCGTTCAACTGTCCTCTGAGTTCAAGTCGCGAATTGTGTCTGTCTTTGCACGTCCTTATCACTGCATACCACCCACTGTTGATGTCTGACATGAATTCAGAGTTCACTCTTTCGTCTGATTCAGATTCAGAGGATTCAGATCACAGCATCTGACCTGTCGCTCCGCCAAGTGAAGGGGCTACTCTAGAACATTTTCAGGAGGTATTACTATTGTTTACCTCCTTGTTCTGGTTCTGACTGTTGATGACATCTCACGTCAGTACGTCAAGTATCTTCAACTTCAAAAAGGAAGACTAGAGGAGCGCAATACCGCATTAAATGCAACTAACAACATCCTCGTGTCAAACCAGCCACAGCGGTCACATAAACGTTCTCCTGGTCAGGTACCTTTGTCTACCACATCTTCAGCATCGTCGGCCACGACTGCAACAACAGCTGCAGCTGACTCTGATCGGGATGCAGAGAAGGTAATTGTGGACCTGGGGAAGAAGTACGGGCTTACCACTGAGATGTTTATGCTCGACGATTCAATCTTCAAATTACCTTGTCCCGATCCCCCTGCCGACATCCAAGGTGCACGCCGTTATGCAAATAAAGTGACAGAGGAGGCCGCCCTGGTGACAGAGCTCTATGGCTGCATTGACCACATGCTGCACCCTCACATGTCGACCACTTACTTCATAAACAAGGTTAGTCTTTTCTTTTTATTTCATGTTACGTGCTTGACATCTTGCATCAGTTTTGCACTGGAATGCAGAGAGTGCGTTCTTCATACCACTATGCATTGCAGAGTGTGGCTGGCAGTATCTTCAACATGTCCCCCAAATATTTCTCTGTGTCGTATGATCGCATGTCTAACCAGCAGATCATGGACATGATTGGATGGGTGGCTGGCAAGGGGAAAGACTTCGATGTCCTCAAGGTACCTATCATCTATCCTGATCTGAAGGTCAGTGTGAAGAAGGTATTTGGTAATTGGTTCATGATTGCGAAGGTGCGATGTTCACGATAAACTTACCAAAGCATTTACTCATCCTGTTCTAACAGTTTATCAAGGTTGCAGTGGGCGGCAAGATGACAATCTATTCGAAGTCAGGACGTGGCGGAGGTCCGAGCCCCTACTATAAGATGTGGCACCTAAAGGCTTGCACACCCGGCTTAATTGCATGTAGCATAACTTCGGTATGTTTCTGATACTACGGTATTGACTATATTGGTAACTGAACAGCATCCCCCAATAGATGATCTTTTTGTTGTCTCCCGATCAACAATTCCCAGGTTCAGGTGTCGGTGCCACCTCGTCAATCTCTTACTCCATTGTCTTTCGAACTGTCAAGCAGTTTTTTGTTGCCCAATGGGCGCATCCGCGTGTTCAAGCCATCGTGAAAAACATGAATGACTATGTTTTTGAAAACATCGACAAGACCGCTCGTGATGCAGACGATGCTCAGGCTACGGGTATGGAGGATTGTACTGATTCGCTACAGTGGGTGATGGCCAGCTTGGATGACGACGACTCAGATTCAGATGATGACAACGCAGCACAGGCAGCACCACCAGCCAGCATTGGCCCATCTGTCTATGATAGTGCACCAGTGCTGCCCACTGCACCAGCACTGCCCACTGCACCTCCTGCACCCAGCATTACCATTACACCCATTGTCACCACGTCTGCCACTCATATCCCCACCCTTATTCCAGAGTCATCCCAGTCCATACCTGCTGCCATTCGGAGCAACAACGGTAGTCATTCTGGACCGTCGATATTGCATGCACCTCAAACTGCACCCGTTACTGCACCTGCTCCCCGATCCCGCCCTGCTGCTATTCCAGTAGCAGTAGCATCTGTGGAAGGTGTGTCTGGTGAGGGCGAAGATACGAAGGTCACGGTGCAGAAAAAGGGGAAGAGAAAAGGCAAGGCAGTTGTGGCTAGCACAGACGCGGCCCCTTGCCGCTCTTCCCGCAATGGTATTTCATAATACTGATATCATAATTTCGGGCGTCACAAATGGTTAGTGGAGTTACAGTCACACTATGTACTTACAGCTTGTAGTCATTTCGTCCAACATACTTCTTTGCTTGAAAACTGTCTGCTGCCATTGCTTTCGAGAGTTTTGCACAACTCTTCACCTCTCCCATACCAGCCTGGACATTACCCTTGCCAACACCGATCATTCCCAGACCTTTAGTCTGACAAAATGCGCTAACCTCCTCCTCAGCCTCACCAAATGCCATTCAATTCTGCAGCTTGTGGAGTTCCATCTGTGCATACGCTTCTTTCGCTTTGCGTGCTCACTTGCCGCCTCTGCGTTTCTTTGGTCCGTCGTTAGGTATTGGAAGTGCCTTCGTGGTTTTTAGCAGGTGGGGGCGCAGCCAGCTGACCAATGTGTTTTTCAATTTTTTCTCAAAGCTCTTCACCATATGAGCTGTCTCTTCGTGTCCGTTCAAGGTCCATGCATAGACAAATTATTTGCTTGCACAATGAGAGTGTATTCCGGGTTCAGATGAGCGGGTAATGACATCGCTTCTGGCATGCTGGGGTTGGCTTGGTATTTCTCAATTTCCTTTAATATGTCTGCCATTCGTTTACTGCCTTCTAGCTTCGCTATGGAGCTCACGTCTTCGATCCCTCCCAAGTCCATTTGCTGTACATCCTCTGCATCAAGTTCATCTGCAGGTATAATGCCGCCTTCGAGGACCAATCTGGCGGTTTCGTCTGCAGAGGCTTCTTCTTCCAATGTGTCGACCTCCTCCCACACATCCCGATGCCGACATTGAGGAGGGCACACACTCTTAACGGCCTGTCACTACTCACCGCTGTCTCTCTCATCCTACATCCCCCGTCCAGCTTCGATCCAGAAACCTTCAGCAATGCATGTTTGTACAAACCTTAGTGACATGTCAAAAACCCAAATCTGCATGGTTTTGGTGGCGAAAAGGTATGATTTTGTAGGCGTTCAAAGGCTTCATTGTCCTCTCCTACCACCCTCCTACCTCCGCCGCCTGAACTTTCAGGTGGCGTTAGAGCTGTTTGAGGGGGTACTATGATTTTGTATATGTTCGAAGGCCTCGTTGTCCTCTTCCACCACCCTCCTGCCTCCGCCGCCTGAACTGCCAGGTGGTGTAAGAGCTGTTTGAGGAAGTATGATTTTTAAATTGTAAGCATTCAAAGGCCTTGTTGTCCTCTTCTACCACCCTCCTGGCTGTGCCGCCCGAACTTTCAGGTAGTGTTAGAGCCGTTTGAAGGCCTATCAGACCCCCCCCCCTCCCACAAGAAGGGGTGCCACCACTCATGAGGCTACTCCTCTCTCAGATTCTCCCCCTGACGGCACAGACAACCTACCACCATCTCCACCCTCTCCCAGTCCATCCCTCATATCACCCCCAGGCGCTGATACCGACTGACAATCATGCTGCTGTTCGGGATCTGAATCACTCTCACTTCATTGTTCTCAGTTACCCTCCCTCCCACATTCACCCTCACCCAAGAATTTCATTCACATTGTCCCACCTGCACCTGCTGATGCTCACAATGCAGCTGTATAATAATTATAATATATTATAATACATATTAATCAATTAAAATAAGTTGCCACGTCATCGGAATCTGAATTTTCATGTCAACCTCTGACCATATTAATCACAGCAAGTCTGAATCTGAATCATCACGGCCTCAACATCTCCTTCTCATTTTAAATTCATGTTGGCTCGCCCTTGCGCTCTCTAATACTCCCCTGATCATAATGGCGAGACCCCTGGACCAGGAGGCCTTCAATTCTAGCATGTGGAGCGACGACGAGTCCTTCGCTCTGAATCTGAATCCTAGCGACTCTCTCTCCAGGCTCCAAATTGGTAATGTTCCGTCCGTTCGCGATGATCCCCAGCAATTTGAATCACACTCACCATGTTCAGCCTTAGACTGCCTGACTGCTATCAACATATTGCAACCAATCATTCGTCAGTTCCCTTGACGATTCAGACCATCGTTCCCGCGCCCCTCCACACGCCGCCTGTGATCCGGCAATGGTCCACCTTACATTCGACGAGGTACAGAAATTCTAACATGTGGAGCGACATCGAGTCCTTTGCTCCTAGCGACCCTCCAGCAACGATCCCCAGCAATCTGAATCACACTCATGGTTCAGCCTTAGATTCAGACTGCCTGACTGCTATCAATGTATTGCAACTAATCATTCGTCAGTTCCCTTGACGATTCAGACCATCGTTCCCGTGCCTTTCCATGCACCACCCGCCCCGTGACGAATGAGAAAGTACAGGTGTGTTCTGCCTTTGTCCCAGAACCTATGGAAACTGATGTTACTATCAGTCCAATCAGGATACCTACCTCCCTACCTTCTTCAACGTCGGGTACAGGGCTTTTGCCTGAAGCGGCTCGAAGCCCGCCACCCAATTTCGAACATTTCCCCTCAATCAGCTCCAGCATTTCCTCATCGACCAGCAGCCTAGAGCACAATTGTTCTGCGTGGAGCACACCCTTATGATCGCCGCCTTCATCACATGGATCTCCGTCCTCGCATGTTGACACACCTATCTTGCGCACATCTAGTGCCTCGCTTTCTTTTGGATGCATGGATGTTCGGTCCAAGGAAGAGCTTCAGGGCTGAAATGGATGATGATATGAAGTTTGTGATTGAGTTGAGTCTTGCGGAAGCGCAGTAGTCGAGGCGAGGTTTGAAAGTGCGAGTCTTGTGCGAGTCTCCGAATTGTTATTGCTATTACTGTAGATTCAGAGTAGAATATATGCCCAACAATATGATTTATTAGCTGAAACAATCCTCAATTTGGCCTTTATAACACAGTTTATAATGCTCATTGCGATGCCGAACATGAACATCATAATGCCACAAAAATGGTTACAATACTCATTTTAAATCTCATTGTGACTGCCATGGGAATCAGTGTTATGATGCCACTTTATGATTAAAATCATAGTTTCAAACCCAATTGTGACCGGAATGGGAATGCACGTCATAATGCACTTATAATGGTCATCAAAATGCTGACTGTTTGATCAAAATCCAATCAGAATAAGGCCAGACCATTAAGGCATTTTAATCAATCAAAATGCCGTAATAGAAGTTCCAACATGATCAGGGAGCCAAGCGAGATAACAAGCGAGTACTGCGCTGTTGACAGTATGGCCATTGACAAGTTTCATTCCCTTACGATTGCGAAGCAACGTGCACCACCCTACATAGCATAGTTTTAGTTGTAAATAAAGGAAAGAAGGTCAATGAAAAACTCATGTTTGAAGATATGTTCATAGTCAAAGTCGAGAGTAATCTCACCTTCGCCGGTAGCAAGATTAAGGCCCTGCATGTGAGAGAGAGTCCCATAGAGCTTAGATGTTACTGAAAGCTCGGTCTTGAGGAATAATTGGTGACCGGCTGGCCTACATGTCGAGTCTCCATCTGTAGCAAAGCTGAAGATTGGCCCCAGTCGTTCCTCAGCTCCAGTTTCCTTCCAGCGGTCTCTGACCAGCGTGAAAATAGCAATCATTTTCTCACTGTCCTCGCACTTGCAACTCATGTTTCCTTCCCTAAGTGTACCTTCCCTTCTGCGAGCTTCTCGGCAATCCTTAATGCAGTGTTGTATGCGTGAAGGGACGGGTCGATGAGGTGTGAATGCGAGTGACACAATCCTATGACACTGTTTGATGCGCGGTGATGTGAAGCCCTTTCTTCCAGAGCGATTTCATCCATCAAGACAGAGTATCCGCGAAGAGGGATAGAGGAAGAGGAAGGATGGGACTAGTGTTTTAAAGTCCGGTTGCAGGACCGAAAAAAAAACTGCAACCGGACCGAAACCGGACCGAAAAAGACCGGACCTCAGTTGCCAGTTGCCTCAGATCCAGGAAAGTCCAGTTGCAGTTGCCTAACTGTGCAAAAAATGAAAGACCGGTAAAAAACCGGTCTCAACCGGTCCATTGTGGGACCGGTTGGCTATATATGGGTAGTGCTCATTTGGGCGATTCTATCGGTGGTCTGATCTTCAAAATTGGTTGAGATTTGGGAAAGTTACAAGCATTTTAAGAATGGCTCGTATAAATCTGTGGGGCGTGTTTTTAGGCTTGTTGGCACTGAACCAGGGATTGATTTCCAAGCTTAAAAACCTTTACCAGTGTGTTCGTAGACCTCAAAAATGGTATGGAACATCAAATTTAGATAACTCTTGATGATTATCATGCTCCAAGACTAGCACAAAGATCAGACGTGTTAGAACGGCAAGTCAAAATCAGTCAAAATCACTGATTGGCTCATAACGTACCCAAAACTTGAGTGTTTGACAATATATGAGTAGCTATAGACTTGCCTAGACTAGGACTACAATTACCATTGAGACACCTAAGCCTTACAACAACTTGTATTTTTAAAGACAAGCCTGATAACGATTTTTTGCCAAGCTTATATATTGCTTATATCTTACTCTATTGACAAGATAAGACTAGCTATAGTGTCGCCTTGACTAGCAGCACGTATTTCGTCAAGACACCTAAGCCTTATAACAACTTTTATTTTTCAAAGACAAGCCTGATAACGATTTTTTGTCACGCTTATATCAATCTTATATCTTACCCTATTGAAAAGTTAAGACTAGCTATACAATTGCCTTGACTAGCAGCACATATTTCGTCAAGAAACTTAAGCATAGTAATGACATTTCATATTTGACTCACATGCAGGGCGGAGTTTGGGAACCCTTTTTTATAATGCTCATATCTTGCTCTGATCTTAACCGTTTACTACAGAAATTAGACCGTTGGAATCGTGGGAAGGAGTACAACCGGTCTTAGACCGGTTGCGACTGGAACCGGTCTAAAACCGGTTGCAGGACCGCAAAAGACTGAAAATATCGGTCTTTTGAGGTCCAGTCCAAGGTTGCCTGATATTGTGGGAATCAGGCAACCGGTCCGGGTCCGGTTGTGTCCAAATTAGGCCAAAAGACCGGACCAGACCGGACTTTTAAACTCTAGATGGGACAGTGAATTAAGGAGGAGGTTTTTGATGTTCGAGTCAAGCTGATCAGATGCGATGGGGCCAATTGTAGGTGTAATCAACGTAAAATTCCTGTGGGCTTGTAACGTGCATAATGATGGGAGAGCTAAGCGGTGACTAAACACATGAAGGAGTCCACGTCCACCAAGTCGGTATGCCAATATGGCCATATCAAGATCATCACCTGTATACCCTCGTGGACGGTAAGCGCCAGCAAGGGAATATTCAAGTGTATTGATTATCTGCCAGATGCTAGACCCTCTCTTGAGTGTGACTGTAAGATTATGCTGGAGACGCGGGACATTGTTCTCTGATAGCGCCATGATGAGTGACTTATAGTCATCTAGTTGTGTAAGTACGTGTGAGACCCTTCGTGCATCATTGAGACCCTTCATACATTAATTAGTATGGTCAGATCGTCCCGCAAACAACGAACCTTGAGTTTCAGTTGATTATTTTCAGCAGAGTACTGATGTGCAACATTAGTGGGAGTCAAACTTGGTGATTCACGCCTCAATTCTGACTCCGATCTTCGACACGATTCTTCAACCTGAATCAACCATGAATCGATTGTAAGGTTGACTACCCCCGATTCTCATCACTGATTCAACTCGTTTCTCGCGAACGATTCTCATTGACAGTGCTTAAATAATCAATATGTAGATAAGTATGCAATGAAATGCAAAAAACTACTATCCACTACATCATGGCTCAGTACACCCCACATCAGCAACGTGCCCAACGGCTCTTGCAAGACTTTCTCCGATACAAGAAGATCCGTCAGCATTTAGCCCAGCGTCGACGTGTTCATCAGATCAAACAGCAAATTAATGACTTTGCATTCAACACATCTGACAACCTCGTTACCGAGTCCACTCTCTCCGAGTCACCTACTATCACCAGTACTACTGATTCCACCTCACAGGTAACCAAATCTGATGAGTCCTCAAGCTCCTACTTCTCGGATACCTCAGAATGCACTACCTTCTTGGATCACAAGTCCACTGACAGTGATGCAGATGCTGATTCTGAATTTTCAGAAGACAGTTCTGTGTCGAGTTTTGACTCGTAAGAAAAAACTGACGGGGAACCAGTCACTACACACCATCAGGGACGAGTAGCACACCACGTACGACACACCTTACAAGATATCTTCGCGCGTCATTATGATGCACCACAAGTTCGATTATTACACCCACCTGCCCAGCTTCCCCACGTCCTTACAGTCAAGAAAATCAAATATCCTGATCACTTCCGTCAGATTCTTTGTGTCACACCATATACATTTGATCGAATCACAGCAAAAATCTGCACTGACCCTGTCTTCGCCAACCATTCACCCTGTGAGCAGCATCCTGTCGACGTACAGCTTGCTGTAACTCTGTATTGGTTTGGCCATAGCGGAAATGCAGCAGGTCAGTCAGCTGTTGCTCATTGGGCAGGAGTGGGTCATGGTACTGTGTCCCTGATGACGAGGAGAGTTATGACTGCCATTCTTCGGCCTGATTTCATGGCCGAAGCAGTCCGTTTTCCCACTGTGGAAGAGAAAGAGGCAGCAAAATCTTGGGTTGAAGCTCGCTCGTGCAAGGCATGGCGTGGTGGCTGGTGCCTCGTTGATGGCACTTTAATTCCACTGTACGACCGCCCTCACTGGTATGGAGAAAGCTACTTCAATCGAAAATGTAATTATTCACTGAATATTCAAGTACGTTCATCAACAAACATAGTCACTCTGTATTTTTATTGTCTTCTAGGTTGTGTCCCTGCCAAACCTTTGTATTGTCGACTTTTCCTATGGACATACTGGCAGTACTCACAATTCATCTGCTTGGGACGGGACCCAGCTGAAAAGAGACCACAATAAGTATATGGAGGGTGACGAGTTCGTGTGGGCAGACTCCGCATACCCAGTGTGTTAACTGTTATCATCAACTACTATCTGACAATCTAATGGCAATTGCAGCTGCAAACGTGGGTAGTAGCACCCTATAAAGCCCCCGAGAAGTTTTTGGAACGCAACATGGAATTCAATAACCATGTTTCCATGCTCCGAATCCGTTCCGAGCATGCCATTGGTTTTTTGAAGGGCTGATTTCATTCTTTGAAGGGCCTGCGGGTGCGAATCGTGAATGAACAGTCTCACAAATTCGCCACATACTGGGTTGCTGCATGCATTGGACTGCATGCATTTGCAATGCAGTGTGAGGACGAAGACAACTCGGGCTCAGATGACGAGACTGAAACTTTCATTGCTGAGGGACTGTCATCATCTGACTCTTGCTCTGGATCAAATATTGCGCCGGAAACCACTGCGAGGTCAAACTGTTTGCATGAAGCACGGGCTCGACGAGAACAGTTGAAGTGGAGGTTATTTCGGGCAAAGGATCTGAGGAGGCACCAATTTTTGGATTCAAGTGAATCAGATTAACTACAGTATATTTACTGAGGAACAGCTGGTAAATTGTACTCAAATGAAACATCAGACCTTGAAATAGGGTCAGAAAAAGGATCAGCAGATGAAGCCCTCGAAGACGAAGGTCCTGGCAGAGTTGGTGGACCCATAAAACTCGGTTCGATGTCATCATGGAAGGCAAAGCCAAAAGATGGTGTTGCAGAGTGATGTGAAGCCTCACGGTAGTGGCCATGAATTGTTGGAGGCTGTGGTAAGGACAGTTGGAACTTTGAAGTCTTGTGGAATGACGAAGATGACTTGCCGTACTAGCAATGTTCTTTCTCGCAGCTCAATCTTGCCTTCGTTCTCTCTGGTCACGTAACTTCTCGCACTCCAATTCAATCTTCGCCAACTTTATCTTGGCCCTCATGATATCTTTCTCTGCTCTCGCCTTGGCAACATCCATCTCCTTCTGCCGTGTCACCTCTTTGGCCTGCACGATCTCAGCAAACTCGTCTTTTTTCTGCTTCTTTTTCCTCGGAGCCTTCTCATTTTCTGTCCCCCGTCATTTCCGAACACTGTCGACATGTTTTCCATCTTCAGAAGGCACCAATCCAATGTTCTTTGCCGAGTCGTTCCCGCGTTCCGGAGTCTGCCTCTCGATATCCCACTCCTCGGAGGCATACCCCCCCAAGTCATTACCTGGAGCATAGTCAGGCGAGCTTCGAAGAATGGCAGACACATCAATATCAGTGTCATTGTTGCCGAGCCCAACAGGTATGTTGTTCAGACGCTGACCAATGAGCTCACACATCTCGAAGAAGTAAGGACATGCCCCCTCAATCTCCACTATTTTATGGAGGTTTATTTTCAGTTGTGTGGGTGTCACAAATAGGTACGTACTCCACTTTGTTACGAATTGGTTTTGACAGCTTTTATCCACGTCAGACCTCTTTTTGATACCGGCACCTGTGGCACCCATCACTTCAATGTACTTTAAGGTGTTGACTGTCATCCTAAGCCTCATGAGCTAAATGTGAGTCGTTCAAATGGCGAGCTCACCGTTTTAACCTATTTTTAATCTTGGTGTGCCAGTGTCACAACCCCTTAGAACGAATTAACGCAGGGCAGAGACTAGGACTCGAACGTTCAGATATCACAAAGAAAATGGATTGAGCAGGAACGTTTGGGCTGGTACACAATGTACAGACGAAAGGTTTGAACTAAAGAACTACTGACTACAAACGGTCCATACTATATACTACTATTCAAGCGGAGATACAACTGAGTCTGAACTAACTAGCCAATCATAAAATAGAAACGGGAATCGTACGATGTGATAATGTGAAAGAGAACTATGATGTCATGATAACTGATGCTGCGGTTGTGAGGTTCTGGAAAGTTCTAGGAGAATCTCGTGATGTGAGGGCGTCTATATCGGGTGTCTGGATTTCGGTAATGGTAGCAGTTGGTACGTATGACGGGCGCTTATGAGTTAACGCTGGGAATGGGCGCTTATGACCAACGGTCGAAAGGAAAGAATAATGATTTGTGTTTGGTACTCGTGACATTACCCCCCCTCTAGGTTGAGCGTCATCGCGAAAGACAGATGGACGTATATTCTTTTTTCTCCAATCTCTGAAATCCTCCGTATTTAAAATAGATCCTCGGATTCTTTTCGAAGCGGCAGCCGTAGGATTTTCCTTATGAAACTCTGCAACGAGAAGTGGAGCGTTTTTTACATCTTCTTCTGACGCCCATGTTGATTCCTCTGTCGGATATCCTTCCCATTTTACTAGGTATTGCAGCTTTCTTCGGAATAATCGGCTATCTAATATGGCTTCTGCGACGTATTCTTCCTGATCGTCAACGAGTTCTGGATCTGGGCGGTTGGATGGATGATGAGGAATTAACTGAGATGCGTGATATGGGATGAGTAACTCGACGTGGAACACTGGATGAATCTTATATTTTTCTGGCAATTTCAACCTGTAGTTCACCTCGCCGGTCCTCTCTAGTATTTCGAAGGGTCCAAGACGACGATCTGATAGCTTCTGACTTGGACGACGCTGTCTAATGTTTTTTGCGTCTAACCAGACCTTGTCTCCCTTCTGATACTGAGGTGCGTCTTTTACTCCTTTGTCATAGAATCGTTTCATTCGTTCATTGACTATTTTCAGAGTATCTTCTGCATCCTCTCGCGCTTCTTTCATCTGATTTGCTCTCTCGTCTGTGGCAGGAATAAGGGATGTGGAGTTGGGTGATATAGTGAAATCGGGATTATATCCATATAGAACTTTGAAAGGGCTGTGTCCTGTCACCGTTATTGCGTTGTTATGTGAGAATTCTGCAATCGGCAACCATGATACCCAATCATTCTGTCTGTAGGATGTGAACACGCGCAAGTACTGTTCAACTTATTGATTTACGCGCTCTGTCTGTCTGTCTGTTCTAGGGTGGTACAAAGTTGAGGGTGACCATTTCGTTCCCAATCTTTTCGACAACTGTCCCATGAACTTCGAGATAAACTGTGTTCCTCTGTCCGATATCACCTTTTTTGGTGTTCCATGATTTTTCCAGACGTTCTTTAGGAATAACTCGGCAATACCCTTCGAGTCTACTTCCTTAACGGTCGGAATGAAGTATGATTGTTTCGAGAATTGATCTACAACCACGAATATGCTATCAAATCCTTCACTCTTTGGCAGGTCCACTATCAGGTCACATGAGATCGTTTGCCAAGGTGCTTCTGGCACTTCGTTTGGTTGTAAAGGTCCCGTTGGTTTACTTGGGAATACCTTTGTCTGTTTGCATCGATCGCAACCATCTATGTAATCGTGGATATACTTTGTCATTGAAGGCCACCAATAATTTCTGGAAATCAATTCTAAAGTTTTGGCACGTCCAGGATGTCCAGCCGGTGGAGAGTCGTGAAACAACTCCAATATCTCTCGGCGGATCTCTTTATCGTTCGCAACATATACCAATCCTCGGAATAACACCAATCCATCCTCAACATTCCACTCTTCGACTCCTCTGCATAGCTGAACCGGTGCTGCTTTTAGCGTTTCTAGTGCTATTTTCACTTCAGGCTCTCGTTCTGTGCTCTGTCTTATCTTTTTTAAGAGCGATTTTTCTCCTTCAATCAGAACTTGGCCTCTTTTAGCAGCTTTAGCTTGGAAAAACTCCGGTTTTAGCAGAATACGATCAGAATTGTCGTTTTCTATCCCCCCTCTGTGGTCTAATCTCCGAGATAGACGATCAGCTTTGTCATCCATGACACCAGGCTCATGTTGGAGTGTAAATTCGTACTCCGCCAGAAATTGACTCCATCTGGCTTGCCTTCTAGTCAACTTTTGACTTGTCATGAAATACTCGAGATTTTTGTGATCTGTCCAGATCGCCACATCATGGGGTGCTACCTGCACATAGTGCCTCCACTCTTCTAACGCCCGAATGATTGCTAATAACTCTTTGTCGTGGATGTCATAATTTCTTTCTGCATCATTCATCGACTTCGAGTAATAAGCTATGGGATGCCACAATCCATCTTCCATTAGTTGAGAAAGTACTGCGCCAGTTGCATAATCTGAAGCGTCAGTCTCTATTTTCTTCTTTTTCTCAACGTCCGGCATGACTAATATGGGACCTTCAGTGAATCGCCTCTTTAATTCATCAAAGGCTTTCTGCTGTTTTTCCGTCCAGTCCCATTTGACATCTTTTCGCAATAAATCATTCATTGGTCTGGCTATGTCCGAGAACCCGAGGATGAATCTTCGATAGAAGTTGGCAAAACCCATGAATGCTTGTATATCTTTTACGCATTTGGGAACAGGCCATTTCAATACTCCTTCTACCTTCACCGGGTCGGCTTCAGATACAGGTCGTTGTCCTTTAGTCGTTTGAGTACTTCTCGCACAACTTTTCGGTGTTGCTCTCTGTTTCCGTTCGTGAATACCAAGATATCATCGATATAGACCACTACGGTCTTTCCTTCTATCAAATCTTTGAATATCTCGTTCATCATAGTTTGGAACGTAGCAGGAGAGTTCGTCAACCCGAGATACATTACGGTTGGTTCATGGTGTCCAAAGGGCGTCTTAAAAGCTGCCTTCCACTCGTCTCCTTCCTTCATGCGAATATTGTTGTACCCCCATCATACATCCATTTTAGAATACATAGTAGCTCCGGTTAATGCATCGATCAAATCTTGTGATCTTGGTAAAGGGTATGCATTCTTAACCGTTTTTTCATTTAGCTTTCTGTAGTCCATGACGGGGCGCAACTTGCCATCCTTTTTGGCCACAAAGAAGAAAGGCGCTGCTACTGGGGATTGTGACTCTCTAATACGTCCCAATGCAGACTCTGCCTTTAACCAATCTTTCAATGTGTCCATTTCTTTAGGTGACAACAGATATGGTTTCACATTTGGAGGAAGTTCGCTTCCCTCTTTGAGATCTATCGCATGATCCCACTTCTTTCTTTCAGGAAATCGTCTTGATTCCTCTTCTGAGAATACTCCCAGGTAATCGTGAAGCCAATCTGGAACCATCTCGTCCATAGATTTCTTCACTTTTGTAGCTTCTTCTGCTACCTTCTGCTCTGTGGCGACTGAGCTTTTTCTTACCCATTCTTCAGGGCTATCTTCATCTTCTATTTCCTCAACCGTCGCCCTCTTCTTCTTCCAATCTTCATCGTCATCTTCTTCCGTGGGAATTAGATCTGGAATATCCTGTTTTTGTGTTTTTCTTTCTTCACGGTTTCGAAGCCTTTTCTCTTTCTTAGTCTCACACTTGACCGGGCAACGTGTAAGCGAGAATCGTCCTGCGTTCCAATCAATCTCAGGATTATGGTACCTCAACCAATCAATACCGATAATGGCATCATCATTTCCGAGGTCTGTGACCATGAAGGCTGTTTTGTCTTCTTCATGATCTCCAATCTTAAGACCTAATTCGGCGAAATGTGTCATCAATCCAGCGGCATTAAGGGAGCCATCAATGTTTTTAACAGGGATTGGTCTCGATAATTTAAGGCAACGAATTCCGTTTTTCTTCACAAACCCCACATCTATAAATAATGTTGATGCACCACAATCCACAAGTGCTTTTACGTCTGCTTTTCGGTTCTTTCCTCTTAGCTCAATCGGAATGTAAAAATGCTCTGATTTCGATCACAAATATACTTCTGATACATCCGTAAAACTAGAGAGAATAGAGAAACGATTGTTCGGATCTAAGTCTGCAGACTCTGACTTCGATCCTTCTAAAAATCCTTGCCTTGCTTAGAGGCGAGCCAAAGCTCGAACCACTTAGGCGGCGCAGACTCTTCCACAGACTTCTTGACTTCGGCCTCCGGTGCCGTCGCCTTCACTTGTGCTTTAGGAACACCTGTACAGTTTCTAGCCATGTGGCCTTCTCCTCCGCATCGGTAACACAGGAAAGCTGGCTTCTTGCCTTCTGCTCTCAGGGTCCCTTTCTGTTTGCTGGAGTCGACGTCCATAGCGTTACTGTCTTTTGCCGGGGTTTTCTCCCAGCTTCTGCGCGAGTTATCTGTGGATTGTCCCTCATTCTTTGGGTTCCACCATGAACTGCGCTTCCTTTCACCGTCCAACTCCTCGAAGTTCTGTCCGATGAGGACTGCCTTGTCGATCAATTTCTGGAGCGTGTTTCTTTCTGACATCGCTACTTGTGCCAGCACTTCCTTGATCCTGTTTGACAGGCCCGTTCTGAACCTCTGCCTGAGGTCGTAGTCAGAGTATCCGGTGTAGGCTGCTTTTTGTCTGAAAGCAGAAACATATTCAGGGACACTACTTGTGCCCTGTTTCAGAGTTTCCAATTCTCTGACTGCCTTTCCTTCTTTGTCCACCTTGCTCCACATTGCTGTGAAGTCACCAAGAAGCTCTTCTTCTTTGAGCTTTCCAAGTCGATATCTCTGGATGTAAGGTTCTACCCATTTTCCGGCAGATCCTTTCATCATAGACATCAAAAAAGACATTGACTGATTGGTGTTGATTTTTGGGTATGAGGATAGGTAGAGATGGACTTGTGACAGGAAGATATCGGCGTCGATAGAATCTTTGTCTCCTGTGAATTCATCGGGTTTGTTGATTTTTATGTTTTCGACTTTCGGAGCATTGTGCGAAATGGATGGATCGTTCGCGAGATCTTCGAGTCTTTCTTTCAAGATCTCGTTATTGTTTTCTAGCACTTCATTTCTAATGCGAAGTGATGCTAGTTCTGCATTGATCCCTGCCAATGCTATGGCAAGAGCAGTTCTGACAGCCTCTTCGACTGCTTCTGCAAATGGGTCTGCAGAGGGTCTCGGAGTATCTTCATCACGATCTTCCATAGATGGCTCTTCTTCGCTTCTCCAAGCTCTGCTATCTAATGAGAACGACATAGTGCCAGTTGTGTTCTGGAATCCTATTCACTAATGTCGGTTTGGTTGACTAGTCGTAACGGTCAACCCGGATGGGAATAATGATGAAAAACGGGAGTGTGGGAAAGTTTATGTATTCGGTCAACAGAAGCGGTCCCCGATATCTGATCGGATCAACCTCGTACTTCTGGTGCAAAAGGTTCTTTAATCAACCTTACTGCACTTTCCCTATGATAGACTGACTACAAAAAGATACGTAATGCTAATCCTCTGAGGTGGGCAAACTACAAGGACACGGTGACTCTTCCAGCCGGAGCTTACAAATCACCAGTCTTCGAGTAGAAAATGCCTCTAAATACCCTTCGGGGTTCCTACGTGCGTACGAAGAAAACTACGGTAAAAGAAACTAAGAGATAGAGCTCAGCAGGCAGGGTTTTGGGCCAGCACTGAGGTCGCGGATAAAACACCTATAGTGTTCCTCCAACTGATGATAGCAGCCGCAATGTAAGGCGGGGCCTGTCACCAGACTAATGACTACAAAAAGGTAACAGTAGAGAAGTGCGCTCAAGCGAGCAAAGGTTTCGAAAGATGAAAAAGGTCACGTTTGTTTAGACCGGGCAAGATAAAACGTGTGGTGATGTCACTAGGGCGGAGAAGATACAGATTATCTTTCACGCCGTAGAGAAAATGGTGCAAGCGGTATGCGAGTCGGAGTCCCCTTTAGTTCAAACCTAATGTCACAACCCCTTAGAACGAATTAACGCAGGGCAGAGACTAGGACTCGAACGTTCAGATATCACAAAGAAAATGGATTGAGCAGGAACGTTTGGGCTGGTACACAATGTACAGACGAAAGGTTTGAACTAAAGAACTACTGACTACAAACGGTCCATACTATATACTACTATTCAAGCGGAGATACAACTGAGTCTGAACTAACTAGCCAATCATAAAATAGAAACGGGAATCGTACGATGTGATAATGTGAAAGAGAACTATGATGTCATGATAACTGATGCTGCGGTTGTGAGGTTCTGGAAAGTTCTAGGAGAATCTCGTGATGTGAGGGCGTCTATATCGGGTGTCTGGATTTCGGTAATGGTAGCAGTTGGTACGTATGACGGGCGCTTATGAGTTAACGCTGGGAATGGGCGCTTATGACCAACGGTCGAAAGGAAAGAATAATGATTTGTGTTTGGTACTCATGACAGCCAGGCTTCTTTCTGCTTTGGTGTGCCTTTGTCCCGCAACACTTCAAACCGGCTTTTATAGCCCTCGTGGTAAGAAAACAGTTTCTCGCATAGAACCCAATGCCAGTGAGTTTTTGGGACACCTTGATTTCTTGGATTCGAGCCAGGAACTGGAAACAAGCCTTGTTTGATATCCTCGTCTTCAGTGATCTCAGTGAGCATCTGAAAGGTGAGTTCTTCGGTCCACCTGCATACAGACATGGTCAGAATACACTGATTGACACTACTAGAATCCACGCACTCAATTTCAGGCGGCTCAAGGCTCACAGCATCACCATCCTTGTCTCTCGCGCTATTTTCACGACCCTTCAACCCTCTCTTACTGCCGGTCTCGGTGTTCTTCGAGTTCTTCTTGCCTTCACTAGTGGATTTTGCAGGCATGTTTTTACTTGCTTTTGCCATGAGAACTGGGATATCAGTGACAGGAGTCGTTGTTCGTTTGTAGTTTTATTTTCATCATATGTTTTTGATCACTATGTATTTAATTTTTAAATAAAATTCAAATCTAGACATATCAGCGGTGAAACGAATCGTTGAAGCGGCTCTGGAGCCGCTTCAACGATTCAGGGTGATTCACGATTTGCACGATTCTGACGCTCGAAAATCGACGTCAGAATCGCCGTCAGAATCGGTGCGTGAATCGCCCAGTTTGACTTCCTCTATTGACCATGTCAGAGTGACTTAGAAATCGGTATCTGGTGTGTGGTTTGATGTCTTGAGCGAGTGAGAGGAGGTGTTTGATGAATCCCTCAACCTCAGTGCACCCACTGCAAGGTGACATTGGTGTCGTCGTGAAACCTGTACAATTAAGAGAGTATCCGTGAGGAATACTGCCATGCGTGTCAATGCTGAAAGGAAGGACTCCTTGGCCTGCGGAAGCTCGACCAACAGGAAAGGTTTCAAGAAATGAAGGGCCCAGAACAGGCCAATGTATCGGAACCCCAGGGCACACATTTACGTCCGTTGCATGTGATGTTTTGGATGGAGTAAAATGAGGTGAAATACTCGAGGTGGAGCTGGCTGTGCTCAGTGATGGCGATGAATCTGCTTGATTGAGGCCCTTCAAACACTTTTTACCCTGCCGGTGATCGCTGAGAGTATTGAAATACCCTAGAGCATCTAGATCACTAAGAATCTGGGTTGGAAGGGTGGTCTTGATCCATGCTTTGCAGTCTGGACACTCAACTTCCCACCGGTGGGTTCCAGCGCGCCTATTGATAAGATTTGCTGAAAATAGACACATAAGATCAGCAGGCGTGTTTGATTTGAGTAATGTGACGGAATCAAGAGCCAAAGTGTCAGAATCATCAGAAAAAGGTATAGCCGCAGTGTTGGGTGCTTCAGATCGTGTTCCTGTTTGACCAATGGGTAATGGCAGTGCATGAGAAAACAGAATGGGGGTATTAGAGTTGATGGAAGCTGCTGGCGCTAGATCATCAAGAGAATACACATTAATATCAATCGGACTGAGGCTCAGATCATTGTGCGGGAATTGAGAAGGATCAAACTGGTATGAAAACTGATCAAAGTCAATGGGTTGAGAAGCATAACTGCTTTGCGAGTCTGATTCTTGAGAGTCCACGGGAAACCAAGACTTGTAACGGGCTGGGTACATCATATGGTAGTAGGCTCGACACAGTGATGCGTTCCAGGACATATGACACTCATTAATTAATTGTCACGTGCAATTGCGAACTCACATGAAGCCAACAAAAATCAAAAACATTCATTTTGCAGGGGGATTCAACAATATCATAAGGAATTTATTATTCTATGTACCTAGGGCTATTCTAATGTACCTATAACCACCACCTCCCCCGGGTCGCGGAAAGATTCATTGAGATTTGATGATGCTGTCGAGAAGTTCAAATGACAAGACGGTATAATGCCAAAGTGGCTGAAAATAAGGTTTTGGCTTACCATAAGCAAAGTGTTGGTGTTTCAGCTTTCTCCGTCGCACGCCTCTTGACCCATGACAACACCAGTGTGGATACTACCCGAGCCCTCTATGCCATCGGGCATGCTGCGTATGGCCATACGACATGTCAGCAAATGCTGACATGGCACGAACGCAAACACACAAGGAACAAGGCTGGGTTGAAGAAGACCTTTGGCACCTTACCTAGCCCTGCCCTGTCTCGCACTCTCACACTTGCTCACAACTTTGTGCATGTCCATGCATGTCACCACTTGTTCCCAGTAATATAGGTATATTTTTTAAATCTATGTTTGTATGTACATTACTTACTAGTATTGTCATGCTCATCTGCATCTTGTCCCTGCTTTATTTGTATGTGTTACCCGCGGGTAAACCCCACACAGGTGCGGGTATGGGTCCGAACTCATCATACCCGCCAAAAACCTGTACCTGCATTGACGGGTACGGGTTTTTGCTGAGTACGGGTGCGGGTATGGGCTCTGGTACCCGGGGGTTTACCCGTGCGGATCCCTGGGACTTGTAGCATATGTGCTAATATTACTAAGTAGTAACATAAGCGGTGACAGTCAGGTGGTTGGTGCTGTGGCGAGAGGTCGGTTTTTCCCGTTTTGCACTATATACATTGCGACTCCGCTGTCGGTTAGACCCGGCACATATTTTTACATCACGAACAACACAGAGACACTAGGCAGGTTGGAAATAACAATCAAGATGCGGGGCCACAAAATTGTTACTATGTATGTAGATTCAATTGTGCCGCATCTTCATAGCCAATTCCATTCAATTTCCCTTGCTGGATCTTATGATTCTGATCAGGAATCAATTAGTAGTTCAAGACTAAAAAAGTGTGTCTAGCCTTGCCACTGCCAGCCCTGCCAAATCCCCCAGTCACCTCGTTCAATGGACTGCAATGATTCGAAAGATGTTTCACATTGCATAAGCAACAGCCCGACGAGTAATCAACGTGACATACAGTGTGTTGCAAATGACTTTAGAATCGTGTTTTCAAAATTGTGTTTGTTCCTTTGTATTGACGTGTGACTTGTGTCACGCTTGGTCAATCATTCCGGTTTTCATGCCACTGCCAACCAGGCTAGATTATCTGATGATCAACTAGAGTTTGCACATTTTAAAACATCTGTATCTCTACAACACATCCACATAAAAATATAATTTCTTGACGGATAGATAGTCTGATATTTAAAGTACAAGACCCGCTGGTTTTTTCTTTCAAAATTGACATGTTGAGTCCAGCGGAGAGTTACCACGCAGAAAAGTGTGATTTTCCCTAACTTGAAGTATGTAGATTCAGACTAGAGCCGATGCGCGAACTCTTGTGATGCGCGAACAGATTAAAATATTTAGTATTTAGCATCTCTGATCACTCCTGAATTCAATTCAGAATGCACCAGAATATGAACAATGGAAGACTGTTGGAATTTTCTTAGAAAACTAGCTCAATGTCTTGTGAAATCACCGCGAGTATGGCCAGAGTTACTCGTTGCGGACAAGGCCTATGATATATTATAATTATTTAGTATTGACAGTATTGACAAAGGGAGTGCCTAGTGTCAGAGTGCAATTGATACACCCTGAGGTGGAGGAGACAATATTTTCGAGTCGTTGATGTGACAGAAAGTCCCGCATTTGGCTATTACGAACTATTTTACAAACACCGAGCTCGCAAAAAAATTCTCGTGCATTCTAAAGTCATTTGCAACACACTGTAAATGCCAAAACTTTTACAGAGAATCTGGTCCTTTGCGTCTGACAGAACCGGGGATAACGCGCACTCGGAACTTGTAAGGTAGACGACATTGAAATACAACTAGTGCCGCCATGTGATCACGTGACTGTTCCCATGGCCAAATCTCAGAATTCAAAATTCGAAAATCTCAGAATTCAAAATTCGAAAATCACTATTTGCCTCGAAAATCACTTTGACAACATCAAAAAAAAAAATAAAAAAAAATAAGCTTTGTATTTTACCCTACATCCACACTTAAAGTACTAGGAGTATCAAAGGAGTATGGTTATGACTGACTACGCACCAGTAGTGCTTACCTTGATTGTGGCACAGCCTGGTGTTATGTAATCTACCATATATGGTTAAAGTGGTATCACGTGACGTGGCCAAATCTACGGGACAAATATTTTATTTTCCGCCTATAGTGTCAGAAATGTATTTGGAGATGAAATACAACATATAGAAAAAGTGGAAATAGCTCTATTAAATTTCAGTTTTGAGAAAATTTGAGACCATCAAGCTATCTAGAGAGGTCTTAGGAACAGATTGGTGCAAAAAGAATGTTTGGAAAGTGGATGAGGAAAGTGCAATAAGTTGTGCAAAATGGTGTCTCAAAATGTAGTTGGATTTTAATGTCGTCTACCTTAATAGCATAAGGAAAACTGAATAGTCACGTGGTTCAATTTTGTAAGCAACAGGCTTAGTAACATCTGAATCGTGTCCTGAAGACGGTCATGGACATCCCATGTTACAGAGAAGCTAGAGGCTTTCGAATCCATCACGGTCAATCTTCGTCGATTCGTCAAGGACGCGACCTTCTACCGTCACAGCCTCACTGGTTGCGCTATTAAGGTATAAAGTTTTCCTGGCCAGAGCTTGGGCAGGTGGCTAGACATTGTGTAAGATTCAATCCCTTCATCATGTGATATTCACCCGCTTCATCATGATGCACCTCCACTGCGCGATTCAGATTCCAATCCTTTGCACTTCAAATTCCAATCGTTGATTAGCTGTCCTGCAGATGTTCCGCTTGAATTGGTGCGTGCACAATCTCCTTATGTGATTTCCGTTGTGTTGATATGATCTACTCTAACAGTTCGAGGCAGCTGTGTCGCAATTGATTCATCACCCGGAGCACAATTCGACACTGATCTTGCGCTCAGAGACCATCTCAGACTCCGATAACACCATCCCATCGTCTGCTCCATGTCTGGAAGGATACAGCCCAGTGCGCAATGTCCATCGCAAGCTGCTACCGCGTAGGCCAGGTCAATACTCGGGACTAGAGCAGCACCGTATGCTTTACGCCTTTGGAACCGGTGAATTCGCATGTCTTCCATCCATGTTGGTCCTTACACCACTTGTACCCGAAGGAGAGAGTTTACCCTACTACCATCCTACGGTGACACATCTTGCTTTCCGATTCATCCCTTCCAACCTCACCACGACCTCAGATTCAACCTTTGCACAACCGGCACTGCGCATTGAAGTTACTCCGCTCCCAGGCACGCCTACTGACCTCAACAATCGTCTCTACCGCACGGCACTTGCACTCCTTGACACACTCCACTGTTTTCTACGGGGAGCGTATCCATTGCCAAGAAATATTTTGACCTTACCACTGCAGATGGTGCGGTCACATTTCTTCGTGAGATGTACATCGCTGAGATGCGTCGTGAACGACGGAAAGTGGAGAGATTGACTGGGATTGTGAGGACGTTATGTGATGCGATCGGGTCTGGTGCGCTTCCCTTTCCCCTTCTTGTGCACTGCCAAGTACTAACCCACGTACACAGTATCACCGACACTAATCCAAGATCTCAACGCCCTAAACGCACCTGAGCCCCTCCCCCTCACCCGTCCCTCCAAGCCCGATCCCAAGCGAACATAGCCCAAACATCTTCATCACCTCACCCCCATCCCCATCCCTCTCGTACTCACCCTCGCATACACACTCACCCTCGCATTCTCACTCCTCTCACACCCATAGCCAAGGCCACGTCCAAATCCACCACCCACACAGTCACCACCCCTCAGTCCCCATGCTCAACATCCCCCAATACGCATTGCACACATCCACGCCCTCCCCAACATCTTCCGAAAAGTTGTAAGCCCGTTTACCACCTATAATTTCAACATCTAACACATCACAACAGAAAGTCTCAGGACTGAAATCCCAAGGCCTGCAAGAACTCTACGACCAATCTCTCCAGGACATGCATGCGCACTGAGCCCGTCAGGAAGAGCTAGCGGGGCACATCGAAGACCTCGTAACCGAAGTCAAAGGCGAACAGGAAGCTCGAGAGAGTCTTGAGCGCGAGTTCGAGTTCGACGACGTATAGAGGACACACGAGTCTGAGCTCCGACGTGAGCGACGTGCACTTGAAGACAAAGACTCTGCACTGCACAGCGCCCTCGACGATCTCTCACGGACACAGTCCCTCCTCTCCAGGCGACCTCGAAGCTGTGCAAAACTCTCTTCGGGACATGGAGCAGCAGTCGAAAGAACTCCGGGAGACGATTACAACAGCACGGTTCTCGTTGCAACTGGAAGTCGACAGATTGAAATGTGATGTCGATCGCCTAGAAGACGAACTATCTCGTACGAAGAAAGATGTCGGCGACCGAGAGGGCACAACTCGCGATCGTGAAGATCTGATCCATAAACTGCAGCTCGAAGTACAACAGCTCACTACACAGCTCAATACCCAAACTCAAGCGCGTCTCGGTCTATCCGAGAAGCTTGACAGCACACAGACCAGCCTCAAGACTGCTGAGGCGGAATTGTTTGGGTACAGGACAAGAGTGAACGAGCTGGAGACGCGGTTGTCTAAGGACCAGCGGACGTTACTGAGTGCTGAGAATCCATATGGTGATCAGCTCACGGAGCGGAATACGCTGCTGCTTACGATATATCAATACATGGATAATATCCTCGGTGTGGACAAAACTCCCGTGAGTCTCTTTTATTCTCTCTTATGCCTTGGCACTCATATCAAACACTCCATTTTGCAGAAGAAAGGCAAACAAGCAGAAATGAAGCCCTTCACCAACTTCGGCTGTCTTCCACGACAACCTCATCACGCGACTCAAAGCTCTCTCCCAGATCCAACTCGACTTTGACAAACACGTCAAAAAAGTTGAAGGGAAATTCACTGAGAAGGTTGCTGATATGCGGAGACAGCTTGATATGCGGTGGAAACAGATCGACAAGTTTGAGTCGAGCGTGAAGGCATATGAGGAGGCAAAGGCTACGTGGAGACGGAAGTTTACTGCGAAGGATGGAGAGATTGAGGGGTTGAAGGTGGGTTTTTGATCTGCGGTTTTGATTTGCGTTGACTTTGACTCACACTGATCTGTGAAGGCTACCAACGCAGAACTTACCTCTCAATTGGTAACATCCCGACAACTGACTTAAGGCGACTCCCAAGAAACCAAATCCCTCCTTTCCCGCGCAGTAAACGCTGAGAAACGCCTGGTAGTAGTTCAAAACCAGCTACTCCTAAGCGAAAAGAAGTTTTCGAACATAAATCAGAAGACGACCACCGCTGATCAGAAATGGGAGGCGCTGATCAGAAATGGGAGGCGAGGGTGAAGGAGTACGAGGCGAGGTTGAAGGCAGGAGGAGAAGTACAAGAGGGAGAGGCAGGGTGCGAAGGAGAGGGTGTTGGAGCTGGAGAATCAGATGAGGTTTGTTTCCCCCTTTTCTATCGATTTCCTCCTGCCCGTAAATTGAGGTCTTGTGCTGATGATGTTTTACGGTAGGAGTCTAGAACGGCAGAACGAACTCGCTCAAAAACGGAGTGCGCAACTGGATCATGTTGCAGAAGCTAATAAAGTGGTACCTGCACGGTCACGATCACGGTCACGGAGTTCTCCCTGTTGTTTGTCCACGATACCCTCCTTATGCTTGCCGTGTTGCGAAGGTGTGCTCTTGCTTTCGTACGGTTCTTGACGTCACATTTTTGTATTGATCAGTAGCGTACATCTCATGTATTTTTATTTTCTTCTGCTCTGGGACAATGATCATTGACTCCTGATTCGCGTAGTGGACTGCAGAATGAAAATGTGCATGGCTTCAGTGAATGGCTGCTGCCTCTCGGATCGGTGATGCGATGGTGGATATCCTATAACCTGATCACACAGACAGCTATTCCCTGTGGACTCTGATGGGAAGACATAATTAATCGTTCGAGCACGAAGCGCACAGCATTTGTTTAGAATTAGACTCTCCGGTATTCAGTTCGAGCATCAAAGAGCTTGGTTGCGAGACATTGCACACGAATTCATGTTTCAGCTTGCCACGGGTCAGTCATCTGACAATGGCGCTACCCTTGATCTTGCACACAGGAGCCTAACAGATGTCGGTGAGGATGGTGCAGAACCATGGGCAGGAATGGCTCCCTCGATGACGAGAGTCCAGTACCCCAGGTACGTTGCTGCGACACGTTGTTGCCGCAAGTTCATAATAGCAAGTTCCAACTGCTTTAGGATCGCCTTGCTACACTCCCTACTACATTTACCCTACTATCTCGCTTGAGATACTTGAATTTGCAGAACAACAGTTTCACCTCTTTCCCCGATGTGGAGCCCTGACGTTCACGCGTTATACGCTTGCTGAACGTAACACAGTTGATGGTCATGCCGTCCCTAGAGATTCTGGACATAAGTCGAAACAAAATTAAAAGACTACCGAGCCAATCAGGCTCCTTGATCCACCTGAGGGTACGTTCCCTAGCCCCATTCTTCCTGATAGCGTCAAACGTGCTCTCGTCAGGTTTCTGCCTGTCACCGCAACAAAATAACTCGCATCCCAGGGTACTTTGCATACTTTCGTGAACTCGATGTCTTAAAGGTAGACCACAATCCTATAGAGTGGCTGCCGAAGTATGTTATGGAAACACCAGATGGAGGAAAGCGGTAGATAACATTCGTGCAGAAGTGGATGAAGAATAACTCTCGGCCTCCCTTGGACGTGAAACAGCCCAGTGTTGATTCGTTCCTGAACGCGAATGCTGCGTTGAACAACTCTATGTAGGGATTGAGTCTTTGTCATACCTGAATATGAAGAGTGTGTGGATCGCGTGGGCAGTGAATGCTGCCTCCATTTCGGCAGCGTGACGTATGGTCCCAAGTGACGTGCTTCGCACGTTGGGACTCGCTTTGCTCCGATTGTTGCGCTGACAGGCTGAAGGGCATGTTCAAGGTGAAGTTCAGCGGTGAGGCCCATCAGTACATCCGTTTCAAGTGTTCTTGCACGAATGCCTTCCATGGATCGAGCAAAGCAACCACTATGTGAGGAAAGCGGTTCAGATCCAACCCGATCATAAAGCTGCCATCCGTACCTCTGCTTTTAGGCCCTTGGCCTTCAAATCTTGGAGCAGTGGTTTCAAAGACTTGTCGTGCTAGTTAGGGATCACAGGCGACAACACGAGGTTCGGCATTCCTCGTCTTCCTCTTCCTCTTGCAGAGCTCTGGGTATGGGAATTCTTGGTCTCTCGAACTCGGCATATGATATACACACCTTGTGGTAGTCCGCTGAGGACCACCAGGCGCTCGTAAAGTGATCTCGTCTTCTCCCGGTCACCCTGCTCATCGACTTCGAAGTCGATATACTTCCAAAGGATTTCGGGACATCGATAGTGATGCTTGAGACACTCCAAGTTCAAAGATAGCCTCTGCACGGGTGAAGTCCTCGAGAGCCGTCTCGAGTTCAGCATATTCAACCTACGCTGCTGAGTTGGTGGGATCGTACTGTGAAAGATGTTCTATCACTGTCGAGGAACGAAACATACTTTCATGACATACCTCAAGATACTTCTCGTATAATGTCCGCACGGGATGAAATTATCGCAGCTTAATATGATATCAGTATATCGCAAAGACGAGAAATCGAAGATCATAAATCTCGAGTTGAATACAAACCTTGAATAAAGCATCGTTCGGGCACATGCCGATGACCGTCCCCGAGAATTTTGCGCGCTGCCACCAAATCCAGCCGCCTGATCTCAAACCTCGCAGCCATGACACAGTTTTGCGAAAGTAAACTGCTTGTGCGGCACAAGGTTCAGAACTGTGAAATTTACTTGGCATGCAGTGTGCACGGTCATAGTCCTGTAGAATAATGTCAGGGTGAACAAGTGGTCTGTATAGAAATGAAAAGACCTTGGTTTCGATCTCCTCGAACAAAGCATACTCATGAGGCCAAAACCAATGACGCTTCTCTTGTCCAGGAGGTACATATGCAACAGCACGCTCAGTAAGCGTCTCGCATGCGCTCCATGGCAGCATCCTCCTCTTTCTTGGTGCCTTCTTCTTGCAAGGTTCGTAGGGCATGTTGTAATTTCGTCCGTCCTCGTCTTCGTGCTGGATTCTTCGCCTAAGTAGATTCTACAATGGACGACAAACTCAACCGGGAATATCCGGTTCACCATTTAAACCCCGAAATCCATCCGTTGTCCTCTTTTCTCTTCTTCCACCATCTACATACATCTGGCTATGTACAGGTACCCTGGCTGCATAAGCTCTTGACTTACAATTAGAATATTATTACAATCAATGTATGATGACTCAAGCTCAAGTGTTATGCATGGTTCATGTTACAGTTCATGTTATATAGATACATAGGAGCCAGGAACATACCATGGGAAATACGCTGATATTCATTGCATCTTCAGCTAGGCCATATTGCGCTATAGGGTTGCGGCTCATGATCATTCTCAATCTGTACGAGAACATACGTGTCCCAACTTAAACCTAACCTAAACCCTACCCTAAAACTAAAACCTACCCAATTAAAACGTCACCGTCGCTCGGACCAAAATTTCTTTGCATGCCTCCACAAGTTCCTATTATCGAGGGTTGCTCCCTTGCCGACTTCAATGATATCTTTTTTCGGATCATTGAACAAGATGACATTCCGCCAGAGGAGTACTACAGGGCCTGCAATTTGGCCCTCACTGGAAAGGATCGCAATGTGCAGTATTCGATGGAACCCACTCGTAACAGGTTTGTTGCACCCAGAGTCGTCAGTGTTGTTCGGGATTACGACAGTATCATCTCCTTCACGAACTGGCTCCCAGTCACATCTGATCTCTTTCTGTATCCCGTCACCAACCCTGATGATACCCTGAAGTCATCTCTGCATTTGAAGGTGCCCATGAAAACTTCCAGTCGTGATGTACGTGCCACGTTTGTTATTTGTGACATTACGCTCATCCGGCTCCCTGGGGGGACCTCACCAGCCACCTACACCTTTGTCGCCTCATCGAGTCCCAAACATATGCTTGGCTTCAGTAGGCGTCCGCACCAAAGTGTGAGCTTTCTTTCCTCATCTGTACGATCCAGAGAGCCAAGATGTCGAGCTCACCCAAGAGCAGAAGAAGGGGATCTATGAGAAGGGAGTACGACCCGTCATTGAAGAGCTCAATTATGAGACTTCTACAAATTGGTCTACAGACTATGAGGGCGCTCTCACCCGTGCCACAAAGAGAAACAACAGGTATCAGTACGGTACCCGTCCCTTCCCTGCCAACATGGTCTTGCGGTTTGGATATGATCTCCGCCTCGCTTTGATTGATGCGTTCCCGTGGGCACAGGACATGTTATTTATGGTCCAAGTTCAGGGCGTCAAAGAGGCTAACCAGCACAACCCTGGTAATGAACAAGTTGCAACAACGGCTTTGAGGCGTGCAATGCATGATCTCGACTACCTTGGACTTCTGGATGAAACGCATTGCTATATTGATGTGGGCCTAGAGCTATCTGAGCCAAACCACGCATATCAATGGCGAACAGATGCTCACGGAAAGATTATCCTAGCATACACTACTTCCTACGATGCCAGAACAGCAGCTACTGCCACAAGGTCTCGCAGTTACCAGAAAGATTGTGCCTCTGGCTTAATGCACGTTGCCGGATTTCGTGTTACATTGGCCGCAAGGAATCCAGATGAACCTGTCTACATGCAGGTTTATACCACAGACAAAGCGCTCGTCCACCAGCTCGATGGTGGACGACATGGCTTGGCCCTCACTGGACAAGCTGCCTTGAGCCATACCACTCCACCGCACATGAACAATATGTACCGACTCTTCAGACATGCTGCACAGCACCACGACTGCGCTGCTAGACTCGAGGTGCGATTGCCCATCAGCGCAGCAGCGCAGCAGTGTGGAGTGCCCTTTCAGTTGCAGTGGAGTTGATGTCCCAGTCACTGTGTGTATTCCCTAGGGTAGATTGGTGGTGAGCGTCTTATCTATTCCGCTCTTATAACATTCTATTGACTCAAATACTGTTTTTGTTCATTCTGCGCACTAAACCAACCAACCAATCAGGGAATGGCGAGTTGTCCGTGCTCTAGGGATGATTCACACCATAGCATTGCAAAACCAGGGGTCTCCTGACCTTCGCTTCACAGCAAATAGCCTATCACTCACAGCTGGACTTATATGGCTGTTCAATGGTCTCTCCTCCCGCCCAGATGACGGATCTGCAGCCCGTGATCTCATGTGCACTATTCTTCCCCTGACAGCTGATTATGATCAGGATGGCTTGCAAATGGTTCCTAGACAAGCTGACCGCGACAACGGAGATCAGCTCCCTGTTTGTGCATATGGTGCCTTCTTTCTGAGAGATTTGATCTGGCCTCCAACTGCCGATGTTCCACGGATGCAATACGGTCATGTCATGCACGCTAGCTCCTACAAATACTTTTTCGGCCTCGACTTCCATGCCCTTCGCAACAAATATAATCCCACTGCTTATATCCCTCGTGCAATGATTCCTGCATCTCACGTCAAAACCCAAAAAGGCATGTCCAAACGCCATAAGCCTGAGGCCGATGCACCTGGCGCAGCGGCCATCTTCCAAGACTTGGATTTTCCAGTCCCCCCGCTCCCGCGAGACGTGGGAGAGGATTTACCATTTGATGAACGACTGGACTTTCCCCCTACTCTCAACGAGGCCTTCCCGGTCACCGTCACAAAGCACTGGAATCAATTTTGCAGTGACGTCCTCCAAAAATGCGGTAACATGAGGGCCCAGCCGCTCCACCCTTCCCATTGCAGACTCACCATGAATGAACGTTGCAAAGCCACAGATGATGTTTACAAGGAAACAAACCTGGCTGTGATCTTTTACCGCGTCCAGTGGAAGAGAGCAAGTATGATAGAATGGCGGGAAGCTTTCGATAAGTTCTTCCCCCCTCCTGGAACGCCCCCTCCTCTCCAACCACAGAATTATACAACCATGCAATCCTGGCTTGACTGGGCAGATATGAAGAGGGACAAGCCACGAGACGTGGTCGACGCCGTTCGGACAAGATACTTGACTCTCTTCAATCAATTGGCCTGGATCCCCAAACCACACAACGACCGCCTCTGGAAGTACACTCTGGACGATGGCTTCACCATGTTACCTGCCACTCACCGTTCAAGTGCACCGCAAGTCATTTTCAAACCTGGTGCACGCATTCCAAGTTGGGATCCTGTAAACATCCCCGGGGAAATTCATTTAGAGGAGGAGGAGGAGGAGGAGGAGGATCCACAGCATCCTGATTATGTGCCCGCTGCACAATGGGTGAGTAATGTGCGACCTGTCCCCCTCCGTATCTTGCAGATGAGGGAAGAGGAAGAGGAGTCTGAGTCTGACGCTGAGTGAGACTGCGGTTGCGCTGTACATATTATGCAAATCATTCTATTATGTGTACTACAGTCTTACGATACCACAGCTGCACAATCAGTGAGTACAACTTATGTGCGTTCAGACTGTGGCCTCGGTAAATAATTGCTTTGCCTAACACATCGTCTCTAACTTCGGAATCAATCAGTAGTACCAGTCGTTTTTGGACAAATTTTTGTACTGCTCGTCCAATGTAGATGAATCTATCTGAAAATGATCGACTCAGTCTAGTCTTGCTCGTGGCCCACCAAGCTCGAGGTTGGATAGCAGATCCGGCATTGAGCGAAATTGTTTGGCTCTATTTGGTGTGATGTTTGCTGGTACGTAAGTGTCCTTCTCGATCACTACTACTGCACAACCGATAAAGCCAAATTAGGAAAATTCACGGTAAGTAATACATATGCTCAGATCTCTCTCTGATCGCATTGACTTAACAGTCCACTTAACTGTTAGACATGTCTCGCGTGATATACGGACCTCAGATCGGTAATCCTCGCGTAAGTCTTTTCTCAGTGATCTAGCCCAAACTCACATTTAATAGACGCAGCTGGAGATGTTAGCGGCACATACGGTACGTATTTAGTGCCGTATCGCCGCCGCAGAGCCTGATTTCAGCATCCGAGGCGGCCACCGCTCCGCCAGCACCAGGTCGGATCAAAACATTCATGCGCTTCTGCGCTGACGGTTTTCGCTCGCATGGTGCAACGCTTGAGATCGGTGATACGGAGGGTGAGTACTGAGTTCTCTGCAATCAATCACACAACTAATACAATGTTCTAGAGATGAATTTACTACTACAGGATGCAATACCAAACACCATGCATACCAGTATTACCATCATGATAACACCATAGTACTACCTACTGGAAGTAGTACTCGCCATACTAACTCTCCCCATTAATCATTCATGCACATGTATCACTGTATTGGTACCATTTTTCAAATCAAGTCGCAACAACAACAATTCATGTACCACGTAATTAGAACAAGTATAAAAATACTACTACTACTACTACATAATAGATCAATATGCAATGTTGAGGATTTTTACAATATTCTATTTTCGTGTACGAGCTGTCTGGTAATCCTTACAAGTCGGAGAGCCGAATTAAAATGCAGTTTTCGAGGTCTTTTGTGATATCCGTAAGGCTCGGGCGTGGGTTCATGTTCGGACTTTGTGGAAGAGTTGTTGTGGGAACCGAGTAAAGTCCGAGTGATAACAGGGTACCGGATACTCCTTTGCTGGGAGTTGAAGTAATGCACGCGCGTACCATGTTCTTATCAACATTTGGGCGCCGAAGGACTTCAGAAGGGTAACAGGGCACCTACGACTCTTCCTCAGGTCATTAAGGAACCGAGCTAGCTAGCTCAGAGTCAGGGTTCTCGACTGTCACATTTCTGGAAAACAAGTGTTTCGTGAAGCGGATGCCGTGATACCGCAGCAGATCAGCTCCCGCATTGTATGGGTCGGTAAAGGGCGCAATCTCACTGCCATTGCGAGACATCATGTTGCGCCCATGAGTTGTGATCCGGAGCGACAAAATAATAAAAAGGGGTCTACGTTGCCCACCTATGCTAAGTCAACAAACCAAACCAATCAAAAAAACGAACATCACTCACATCTGTGAGTTCTGACCACCTATGTGTATGCACCGTAATTCTCATCTGTAGGATTACAAGTATGAGTAAGAAAATGCAAAGCGCCATCATCTCTGCCCTCCTGGCAGGGAAGGCATGGATATTTGATGACGACGAGACTCTGAAGGAGATATACGGGCTAGGCCTGGATATGTTCAAGGAGCCACACCAGCACCTGTCAGACAAGCAGCGGGTGTCATTGAACGCCATGCTTGATGTTGCAGAGGCATTGGCCGGCAAAGACCGTTACGATATTCTTGAAGGCAAAGAACAGTCTGGATGGGGTGCAGGGCGAGATGCCCTAAACCACTGGTTCAAGGAACAAAAGATTTCTGCAGCTTTCATAGAACGGATTGACCAAGCCTTGGAAGTGTCGCAGGTACTACCTATCCAACTCATTCAGAGAGAGAAATCTGAGGAGTTCCCAGAGGTAAAGGATGCTGATAGCGGTAAAGAGGATGTCGTCCTTGCAATCCTGGGGACTGAAGCATTGTCGAGGCCATTGACTGGAGAATTTCGTGATGCGTGCAACACCATCCTCCATCACGCCTGGGAGCGCCATCGCAAGCAATACCGGCAGGCAAAGAAGGCATTGGAAAAGAAACGCATTAAATCAATGTCATTGGTGAAAAGTGAGTAACGTACATGCGGTATGCAGAGCAGCACTAACCTTTGGCGTGCAGAAATCGAGGACACAAAATATGTCACACAAAAGATGTTGTGCGATGCCACCAAGGCTGTGAAGGCATACAGGGATGCCGTTTCATGGTTTCCTGCTGAAGAGGAGAAAGCGAATGGCTTGGCTGAGCACGAGGAATTTTTAAAGCAAGTCGTGGTCACGGCTGTGGCACAGGCAAAGAAACGGCCAAAGGAAAAGATTACAGCAGAGAGTTTCAGCTCACCAGCGAGTACGTAGTACAACAGTCCCCCATGGGAGCCATGTATGTAATACTGACCTATTTCACATTGTACTGCAGGACGACGCAGAGCTTTGTGCGCTTGCAGGGTGAAGCCAGTGGTGCTGGCGGCCGCTGGCGATATCGACGAGATTTGGGCATTGTACGTGCAACTATTTGAGGTCGTCCCAGGAGAGGCATTCGTGCCACAAATGGACCTTGACGATCGGAACCCCAGCGGTCAGGACGATTGGCAACGAAGTGATGACCTGGGTGTGGAGGGGTTCAGCAATATGGACGATGCCCAGCTCAACCATCTCCTACAATTCCCTGGTGGGCGCCCAGCTCTCTTCGCAGAATTTCGTTCACAGGGCGGAAAATGTGCGTGGGACAAGGCAGTTTCGTCGGACTTCATCGAGGGCAATACGGACATGCAACCACTGTCGCTGCTGTGGCACCAACGCGTGGGAGTCGCTGCACTAGCGGACAAGATGTGGCTGAAGAAGGAGAATTCGGGTGGTGTTCCTGGAATACTAGTAGCAGACGATGTGGGTGTTGGGAAGATGGCGCTGATGATGGGCGCGATTGTGATGATTATCGATGCATACTGGATTCAGGAGGTGGTCGCAGGTCGAGGGAAACCCACAGGCGTCACGGTAGATCTGAATAAGACGAATGTGCGCAAGGCACCTATGCTAGGTGAGTTGGTATCCCTCAGCAGTCCCTCAGAAGGACACAACAGCCACACGTGGGCCCGTTCCGCAAGGGAGTTGTTTTGTTGGACCTGTTTCTTGCACACGTTATTCTGAACAACGAACTGACATCAGACCTGACTCACTAGAAGAGCGCCCATTTTTCGCAGGCCAAGCCACCATCCCCAGCCTCCCTCACGTCATTGTGGTGCCCAACTCGTTAGTGGGTCAATGGTATGCTGAGCTAAGGACCTTCTTTGCCCCGAAGGCAGTGGAAATTTATGAGTATCCGACTGCAGAAAAGCAGTTCCGTGCATTTTGGACAGGCGACTGGGCAACTTCGAAGACACCGCTGGTGAATCGCGTCATCCTGGTGTCTCATTCAGTAAGTGCTTTGTTGGTGGCTGTGTCCGCAGAAGCTTATGTCGTCAGGTGATGACAACATCAGGGAAGGCCTTCGATGTCAGGAAAGGTAAGGCCGGCAAGAACACCGGAAAAGCCGCAGATGCGCAGCGTCACATCAAAAGTCAGGTGCTGACGAAGACCTGCATTTGGTTTGAGCAGAAGTTCCTCACATGTGTAGTCGATGAAGCTCACGTATTCCGCAACCCAACTGCAAATTTTTATGCGCTCCTGGAGCTCACGAAAGCGGTGTTGGTGTCCCTGCTACCTACAGCCACACCACTATATACAAGTCCCAAGGTATATTTGTTTTTCCCCGTTGACTTCGACACCCTCATGCACCTGTAGGACTTGTGCAATTTGGGTCGACTGGCACGTATACCATACTTTTGTGGGCACCAAGGAGACGATTGTGAGAAGGAGCATTGGAAGTCGCTGCGGGCGGCACGCAGTGCAATCAGTCGCCAAGACAAAGAAGAAGCAGCAACACACACCGTCAAAATATTAGCTGGCGGGGCAACAACAGCAACAACAGAGTATGAAGAATCAGCATCCACTGCGCGTGCGCGCGACGTCACAAGGGAGTGGATCAGCGACATCAAGCAAGGGTACAGCGGACATGTGATCCGACGCACAGTTGAATCTAAGACTCACGACGGGAAGAAGATCAACGATATGTTGCCCCCGTACCGTATGATAATTGTCCCTGTGCACATGAAGGGCGATGAGATGGAAAACATCAATGATGGCTTGGATCGCATTTCCAACAAGTAAGTGAACGGCGCCGTCCTCATGTAAACGCTACGATTGCTGACAACAACACAGGATGATGGAAGGTGACAGTGAAAGCTTTAACACGGTGAGCAGCGGTCTCCCCGGGTGAGTCGCACTGGCTCACCTATACGCGCAGAAATTTTACCTCGTAGCGCGCACCAAGGTGGCATTCCCTCGTCATACATCCCCAACATATCCTACCGTGAAGACGCTGGAAGAGTGGTCCAATGTTAGATCAACTAAAGTCGACGTTCTGGTTACTCTCCTCACTTGGCATCTGGAGTCTGACGGGCACCCCGTTCACGAGTTTAACGTGGACAGCAATTTCGGCAAGGATGAAGGTCAGGAGGTCTACCCCAATGCTCGGAATCAGGAGTTCCCGCACCTGATGTCCATGGGGAAGCGCAAGATTCTTGTTTATACGGAGTTTCCTATGATGGTACCTCTCCTCTCCTCTGTGAGTGCATTCCTGTGCCCTGCGCTGCAAGTTATGCTGATAATTCACACAACTTAGGGGCTCAAACTGCATAACATTGTTCCGCTGACACTCAATGGGAGTCATGGCGTGGATGAACGAAATGAAATCGTCAAGAAATTCAACGCGGATCCATCAGCGCGCGTCCTCCTGTTCTCCAGCGTTGGTGCCGTGGGACTTAACCTTACAGTTGCCAGTGTGGTCATTCTCTTTGTACGTTGCCCTCCCATGTTGCTGGGGGAATATCATCTCACACGCTCTTAGGATCAGTGTTGGTCCCGTATGTTAGTGAACCAAATAATTGGACGTGCGTGGCGGCTAGGGCAGCAGGAGGTTGTCTTGGTCTACAACATGGTGGCGCTAGGTACCGTCGACGTGCTTATGGTTGAGCACGGTGAAGGGAAAGGTACAATGTTAGAGCAGTTTTTGTCTGTCAATCCAGGTACACATAGCTACTTTTGTGTAATCATCTCAACTCACCACACCAACAAACATAACACATTCCAACCCTACCAACCCCACCAACCAACCAAACCAACCACCCCACCAAATCCTACCAACCAACCAGGGATTGCAAATCGCTTACAGCTGGCGGCCGCAGGTGGACGGCACGTCCAAGACTGTGACAATGACGGCGAGGAAGATAGCACTAGTGATGATGACACTGAGGCGCAGGAGACAAGCCCCAACGCACCATCCCAGCCAGTCGCTGAATCCCCGCGGGACACTGTCTCTCGCAAGTTGTACACACGGCCTGCCAAAGTGATGAAGACAGGCAGCAAATGCAGTGAAGATGGTGAGGTCTTGGACTTGACCCTTCCTGATGACAGCGAGCAACCTGAACCTGAACCTGAACCCAATGGCGGCCTCCCTCCACTACCTGCAGGAGGAAGTTCACCACCTGCCGGTCCCCTGGGGGAGCTGCCTGCCGCTGGAAACAAAGGTGATCCTAAACATGTCACCGGAACTGGCAGCGGTTCCCATGGGCAACCGCCTTTAATGCAGGATAAACAAGGCAATGCGCGCGCTGATGCACCATCCTCCAGCAGTCCCAATAAGGAGCCGTTAAGCCAGCATATATGTACGACACGCGCAGGGGTGGAGTTAAAGCCCGAGACGCGCCTGCAGCCCCTTGTGGGGGCCACAATGGACAATGACTCTAATTGTAAGTCTGGTCCCACCACGGAGATCATGGTAATCAACAGCTGACATCTCTTATCGCCAGTTGCTGAGGTTCACAATGATGCGTCTCTCTGCGACGACGCTAATATGTTTGACCCATTGACAATGGAGAACGACATCCCAATGTCGCCCCAGGTGAGTCAATGTGTACACCCAACCAACCAACCAGCCTTCACACGTACCATGACTTACACAGACATGTGTCCACCAGGAGCACGAGCTGATGGGTGGCCTACTTGACGAGCCGACACAGATGATGTCAAGAGCATCGCTGGCGACTTCTCAGCCTATCCAAGATCACACCAGCAATCTATCACATAGTCGAAGCTGGAAAACCATCGCTAAACGGCGGCGCAGCAGCACCGCATCATCAGGCTCGTCCTCCACTAACCCTTGTCCTCTAAAGAGTCCACCGCATATTTCGCCTCCACAGAAAAAGGTTGTTGTGCTTGCCTCGCGGGCGAGTTCAAACATTGTCACGCCTAGCACATCTCGGCCCTTGCGATCCTACAGTGCCGCCCCTATCCCTACGAACGCTCCTGTCCCTCGTGGTGCAAGGATAGGTCCTGGCTTTTTCCGTGGTAAAGGAACAGGCAATTATACCCGCGGCACTCCTCGCTGATGCATCAGGAAAACCCTCCCGAGTGAAAAACATTTAATTTGCATAATTTTATCTAATAGTCTGGCATTCGAGTATTAGGAAGAAAGAGACTGAAGAGATAATGATGTATGAAATAATTATCGCAAAATGTCAGAATTATCTTGCAAAGTGTCAGAAATTGAGAACACGTGGTAAGTGGAATTTTTGTGAAGCCTGCAACACCACTTACTCTAGCAATGCATGAAAGTGCAGGTTCTCACTATTTTGGACCTCGTCAAGCTTCTTTGACTTATGCATTTCCACCAATTTACTGTAAATATAACAGTTTCCTACTGGAGTTCATTTGCTTGTGTCTGCTCCTTCTGTTCGTCATGTTATCGATCATTTTCCTAAGCTGATGTGCAACAACTTTGAGGAGTTGTGCCGTCTTCATTCTGTCCACATTGCCGCTTCTGACTCTCACGATTATCTTCGTGATTCATTGCGCGTTCATTTCTGTACCTCTGAATGTGGTGATCAACTTTTTGTATTTAAGCATTTGTTCAGAGCTCGTCAATGTTTCGCTCCAGAAAGTCTCCCAGAGCCGTCTCTCCTACAGAGTGACTCACGATTGCAGTGGGTTTCATCCCAAGACTCGCAAGAGAGTCGAAAGTTGCGATCTGCAGCATCGTTAGAGCAGGAAGAGTCACTGAAATGGGCCAGATATTACCAAGTGTGTATATGTCAATTCAAATTTGGTGTTCTCCTAGATCCAGGAACCACTCATCAGAAGACTCGACTCGCGACAGAACTCAGCGGCCTCGATTATCGAGATCAGATCCGATCCAGATTCAGAAACATTGGGAGACTGATGGCCTCGAGGGCATTATGTATGATGAGTGGGCGTTATGTATGATGAGCGGCCTTGAGGGCATTATGTATAATGACGAGGGATAAGCATCAACCATACATAAAGGCTCGTGTCTAACCAGCTATTATTATGCATAAGTCTGCCACGAACAGGTGATATATATGCATTATTATGACATGCTAAACAATGCGTGAACGCGACGTGTAAGTCACGTGATACACTCATGTGACACGTATCGCGTTTGCTTCTTATAATAGATCTTACTTCTTCTACGTTCAACGTTCAACTGTTATATTGCTCATATTAACCCTATCTATCTGTATCGCTTCAACTCACGATGAATGTACTAGTGTATCCCAGCACACATCCAGCAACTCCTTCCCTCCTGCAAACCCTTACTTCAATACAGTCACTAGCACCCTCTCAACTCTCCGTGCAAGAATACCTATGGCACACCTCTTGCGTCCTTCATCCTCCTCTCCCCGCCCACAGATCATCCACCTGTTCGAAAATACCTCGAGTCCGGAGGTAGGACATTAGCATTCGGCGTCTCCGTCAGAAAAGGCTTTCTATTCGGACTCCATGACTTGGTCTGCTTTTCTCCGCGCAGAGAGCTGATCCTGATCTTCAGCCTCACATTCTTCCACAGCTTCTTCTGGCTTGTCCGCATTTGTGGGACGTGCAGCATAGCGTCGTGGAGGCACTTCTCGATCATTTAAGACCTGGGTCAGCTCACAGTGACAACGAATCTCAGCCGAACCAGACGCAAGCAATTGGACTATGCTGTGTAAGTGATAATGTTGAGCTCTTTATCATTTTGTATATCTGAACTGGTGACAGTCTGGCTCCGCCCATCCAAACAGATTCCTACCCATCACTTCACCACTAACGTCTTCGACAGATCTTTAAATATACCTTGCTTTATATCCTCGTGGTGTTGGAGAGGAGTGAGGGTGATGTTTTGAGTAGACTGACCGCGGATTCGAGTCTTGTCGGAGAGAGGTAAGGTCTTGCAGTGCTGCGTCCAAGAAAGTTCCATTGAAATGTTGACATACGCAGTATCACACAGAATCTCTCAGTCTGTTGGCCGTAAGTGCTATAAACACAGACGCGCTGGGGCATATGCTCTTCAGGATTCTGCCACGAGGGGGCATTGAGGTCGACGCTTCGCGCTATGGGACGGTGAGGTTCGAGAACATCGGATTTGGGTATCCCAGTCAGAAGGGCGTGCAAATCCTCGATAATTTCAATCTCGAGGTTGGCGTCGGAGAGAGCGTGGCAATTGTGTAAGTCGTGCGGACTGGTAGTTGTTGGTGCTGCTGACCTGGAGTATGCAGGGGGAAGAGTGGTGGTGGCAAGTCGTCCATACAATCGTTGCTTCTGCGGTACTACGGTCCTGTTCGTGCTGAAAATGACATTTGATGGCCAGGGTGGGTAGTACCTATCTCACTTCTTATGATGCATTAACGTGACAGGATATATATCCGTGAATTCAACCCTTCATCATGGCGCAGCATAATCAGTATCATTCCCCAGGCAAGTGCTCCACATTCCTTCACTGAGTCGTCCTTATCTGACAATGAGAAGGAACCTTTTGTGCAGATGGTGAAAGAGGCTAAAGCACTGCACGCAAAGATGTATTTAAACTACAAAATTGACCCACCTTTCGCTGGTGTCTACCGTGTCGGGAAGCAAGACGAAACCATAGAGTCCTTGAACGTCAAGCAAGGTCAATGTTTGCTCCTACACATCGCTACTGCAAACATGAACGTGAGTCTGTACGTTTCACCGACTCACTAGTCCTGTTGTGGAGAGCTGAACATGTTCCACGTTCCCACCAGACAAAGACCCATGGCCAGCATACACAGTCTGTAACAGGCGCAATACCGGGCGATGATTTCAACAGCGGAAACGAAGCCCTAAACCCACGCGCATTACAACAGGACGGCCAAACCTTCGGTTTATGCTACCCTCCATCTGCTGTTGAAACTGCAATCTCTCGCGGGAAGGACGACAAAGGCAAGAGCGCAATCGAGATGGATCAGACATACAGTTGCGGGACCCACCAATAGTCGAGGTCCCATGCACAGCAGGCAAGCCTGTGTGTTTCCCCCCTTTTTCTGTTCTTCTTTATCACTGACCACTTCTCGTGTAGAGAAACTATCACGCTCGGAGAAAGAAGCCAACCACCAGCTCTTCGCAAATTGCCCATGCCCATCCCACCCAGCAACCACTTCCCAATGCTAATGTCACTGCCTCTACACCTCCCGCCGTCGCTGGTGCCACGTGGACAGCGGGAACGATCACGCGTCCTCAACGCACCCTAGTTCCTGTCCGATCATGGTGTTCACCCAACTACAGTTTACAGCGCTTCAGAAGTCCTTCAATAATACCCCTGCTATGTAAAATTCATTTGTACTCTGATATTTTTATAGGGCGTTT